>NW_011502501.1:0-19694 GCF_000495115.2 Populus euphratica | reverse complement strand
TAGACTTGAAAATAACATTTTTAAATCTTGGCTCCATATAAAAGTTGTAGGCATATGTCTTATCTTTCCATCCATATAAAGTAGACCTAAATTTGAAATCTATAACTCCAGATATGACCCAATTACCGAACAATGTTCTGGTTTGGACTGCACCAACATCTCTTTTCTAAGTTTGGCCATCTCTTTGTCCTTTCAATTTTAGTTCATAAATTCATCAATCAATCCTTTCATTTATGTGATATGCCTGTATTTAAAATGAACATTTACCACAAATTAAAGGTATCTTATATTATTAGATATGTTATTATAAAAAATATTTTAGTTAAGGAGTTATTGATACTTTAAGTGTAAAATGATGATATAAAACCTTGATAAAAATATACTTTTAAGTACTAATCACCTCTCACAAGCTATTATTCCATCTTCTAAAATCTAGAAATAAGTCTCAACCTCTAACTTTACTTTGTCCCTTATCTAACCTATTTTAACATCTTTTTGTTAAGCTTTTAATAGTCTGTCCCAGAGCAACGATCTTAGTTTTAATTGAGATAAGGATTTGCTAGGAACAGTTTCCATTTTGGCATCAATCTTTCTTAACTCCAATAATTCTCTTTCATCACTATGATCCCATGGGATATCATCTACCTTATTTTTCAACTAAGAGCATCTATGACAAAATTTTCTCTCCTTAGATAATAATTAATTACATAGTCATAATCTTTTATCAATTCCACATAGCATCTCTATTGTATGTTCACTTTCTTATGAGTCATTAAATGCCTCAAACTCTTATAATCTGTAAATATTTAGACTCGAGACCAATATAAGTAGTGCCTCCAAACCCTTAAACCAAATTGATCTCATGCGTTTTTAGTTCTCTTGAGGCATAAGCAATCAACCTACCATATTGTTGTACACAACCTAAACCCTTCTTTGATGCGTCATTGTAAACCATTAATCCTTTAGTTCCCAAAGGGATTGTTAACATTGGTGTAATTGTAAGCATTCTCATTAACTCTTGAAAGCTCTCTTCGCACTCTTTGGTTCATTCCCATTTCATCTCCTTCTGAGGTAATTGGGTCATTGATATAGCTATAGTAGAGAATCCTTATATAAATCCTTTATAATTCTATAATACCTCGCTAACCCAACGAAGCTATGAATTTATTTCCTAATTTTTTCCCATTCCAACATTGCCTCAACGTTTCTGAGATCTATAAATATTCCTTTCACCAATATGACATGCCTTAGAAAAACTTCTTTCAACTAAAACCTACATTTACTCAGCTTAATATATAGTTGATGCTTCAAGGTCATTAATACTTATCTCAAATGTTGTTCAAGTTTCGTGTATGAGCTAGGATAGACTAAGATATCATCTATGAACATTACTACAAACTTAACCAAATAGGATTAAAAAAAACTCGATTCATTAAGTCTATGGACATTGCAGGTGCATTTGTTAACCCAAATGACATTATTAAAAACTTGTAATGCCCATGACGGGTTCTAAATATGATCTTAGCCACATCCAGTCCCTTAATTCATAATTGATAGTACCTAGATCTCAAGTCTATTTTTGAAAATACCCTAACTCTTTTAAGTTGATCAAACAAGTTATCTATCTATGAAAGCGGTTATTTATTTTTCATTGTTATCCTATTCAACTATCTATAATTTATGCAGAGCCCAAGGATTCCATCCTTCTTCAAAAACAGCATTGGGGCTCCTCCACAAGGTGAATTACTTACGTATAAATCCCTTATCTGGTAATTTTTACAGTTGAATCTTCAACTCAACTAATCCAGTCGGCACAATTCTATATGGAGACAAGGCTATTAGGGATGTACCAGTCAATACATCGATAAAGACTTTCACCTCCATCTTTGGCGGTACCCCTGGTAACTCATGTTGAAATATATTTGGAAATTCTCTAACTATAAGAAGATTTTCCAATTGGTTTTCTTCCTTCCTCAACTCTAATACATAAACAAGATAGGCTTCACATCCTTTATTCATTGACCTCCTTACAGTTATTTTTGAGATGATATAATTTAGGATAATGTTTCTCTCCCCTATAATTATCACTCTCCCGCCATTTGGTTCTTGGATAATCATATTTTTTGCAAACCAATTTATATGTGCCCTGTGGATGAGTTAGTGGATAAAAATTGTCTTAACACAATTTTTACCCCATAAATTTTCAAAAAAAAATGTCTTTTTTAAAAAATTATTTTCAAGGAAAAAGTTTTTGGGTTACAATCAAATAAGAATTTAATTCATGGATGGTTAGAAAATAACATGAGCTTGTAATTAAAAGTTTAATTAAAAAAATATATAGAAAAAGGTTCAAACAAACTAAATTTGCAAGCTAAACACCAAAATGAAAATGGTGGAAAACATTTTAAGGCTATGTTAATTCAATCACGGGCTTGATTGAAAAAAAAAATCAAATGTTTAAACTTAATTTGATATAAAAAATAAAACTCTGGTGAATTTTCTTTTCTGTAAGAAATTAGATTTATATATAAAAAATCTTGAATGTTTCCGATTTTAAAAGGTGATGCTGATGTAATAACTATTACTTTGATAATATAATTTTAAGATTTTTACACCCTAACTCTCTTGATTTAATCAAACATATCAGCTATCCATAGAAGTGGATATTTATTTTTCATTGTTACCCTATTCAACTGTCTATAATCTATGCAGAGCCCAAGGGTTCCATCTTTTTTCTTCAAAAATAGCACCAGTGACTCCACAGGGTAAATTACTTTGACATATAAATCTCTGACCCTTCAACTCAACTAATCTAGCCAATACAATTCTATATGGAGAGTAGGCTATCAGGGATATACTAGGTAGTACATTAATAAAGACTTTCACCTCCCTCTCTGATAATACCCTTAGTAACTCATATGGAAATACATTTGGAAATTCTCTTACGACAGGGAGATTTGCCAATTGATTTTCTTTCTTCTTTGACTTTAATACATAACCAAGATAGGTTTCACATTCCTTCTTCATCAACCTCCTAACAGTTATTGTTGAGATGATATAGTTTGGGATGATGTTTCTCTCTCCTATAATTATCTCTCCTTCCATTTAGTCCTTGGAGAGTCAATGTTTTTTGCAAACCAATTCATATGTGCCCTGAGAATGAGTTGGTGGATAAAAATTGTTATAACATAATTTTAACCCCTTAAATTTTCAAAAAAAATTGTCATTTTTAAAATAATTATTTTCAAAGAAATATTTTCAAGGAAAAGGTTTTTGGTTACAATGAAGTAAGAATTTAATTCAAAGTTTAATTTAATTCAAGGAAAAGGTTTTTGGTTACAATGAAGTAAGGTTTTTGGTTAGAAAATAATGTGGGCTTGTAATTAAAAGTTTAATTAAAGAAAAAATAAAGAAAAGGGTTCAAACAAACCAAATTTGCAAGCTAAATACTAAAATGAAAATGATGGAAAAGTTTTTAAGATCATGTTAATTCAATTAGAGGTTTAATTAAATAAAAAATTGAGATTTAAACTCAATTTGATTTAAAAAAAAAAGATTAAAGGTCCAAAGACTAAAATGACAAGGCATTGAAAATAGAAGGTACATTTGATTTCAATCAGGGACCTAATTGAAGAGAATTTTTTTTAAAAAAGTCAATTTGATATAAATTATATAAATTGAGAAACTACAGACCATGTAGTGAAGCGTATCAAAATACAAGAACCAAATTAAAAATGATTAAGGATGAAATTGAAAGAATTTTTAAAAATAAAGCTAAATTTAGAACTAAATTGAAGATTTTCAAAAACCATTGACTAAAATTTAAAAAGTGCCATGTCCTAGAGTTCCATGTTTGGGTTGGACTTCACGTAACGACGTTGTTTCAATTAAACAATCCTATGTCTGCCCCAATACATGAATGTTGTCGTCTGCTTTAAATGGTCCAAATCGAAGTTGTTTAATTTAAAATTACAAACCCTAATTAACAAAAGGAAGAACGACGTGTTGCTTGTTTTCTTCTTCAACCTTGAAACTTTGGTTTTATAGCCAGCATAAGAGAGTATATTTGGCCAATTCTTTCCCATGGTCCACCCACCATCCAAAGCAAGAAAACACGCTTCTCATTGCCCCTGATCTCGTACCTCACTTACAGCTCCTTTTTTTCCTTAATCCTTAAATATAGTGCTCATATCAGCCAAAACCGCTATCAAAGCTGACACTAAAAACATGTAAAACAAAGATCAAAGTTTTGCTCTTATAGCCACCTTTGTAGCATAGGATAAGACGGGGCCTGGATAGGATCAAGCGCTCAGATGCATGCACAATGCTCAATGATCTTGATCTTGACACATCAAAACCACCCAACCCGAAGTAAAGAGAGCAACAAAGAACAGAAAACAGTGGAATGAATATAGAGAAAGAAAAGAAAAGGAGAGAGTGAAGAGAAAAAAGAAATAGAGGAAAAGAGAGAGAACAAGCAAACAACAAGGAAAATAGAGAGAAAATAAGTGTAAGGATGAGGCAAAACTAAGCTTTGGATTTGCAAAGTCGTTGTGTAAATATGGCTAGGAAACTCGGCAAAAAGAGATGAAACAACAAAACTAGCATAAAGTCCAACAATAATTAATTGCCAGTAGCAGATATACAAGGATTACTGTAGTTTCATGTATGATATTCTACCTCTGATCATTCAATTATTTCGCTTGAAAATTGTTATTTGGCTAAAGGGCCTAGGTTCATGTTTCTGCTACTTTGTTTTGTCTTGCAAAATGCAATAACTTGAACATTGCAGGAACCTCCCTTTTAATAATAGAAATAAATTGGTTTTGATCATGATCATTCAACTCTAATGTATGTTTAAAGTTATAATTCTTGTTAAACTCGTTTTCTTGTTTGTTATGAATATGGCAGTCTCAAAAAGTTTGAACCACATTTGAACTGTTGAGATAATATAGAAGATTGGCATGTTATGTGCATATTCTTCTGGTAATTGCTCCACATGCTTAATTATTTTTGTTGGTAGAACATCTCTCATGGTCTTGGTTTGTTAGGAAAAACGGCAGCAACCATGACTTTCATTCAACCATTTGTATGTGCATGCATTCTTGAATGCATATGGATCATATGGTTTTGAGATCTCTTCCTGTATTTTTGTTAATTGTGGTACAGATATTCTATTGACATGCACAGCATCGTCCAGGCATCATAGACGAAATAGTTGCTACTCTGGAAGTTACCATTGTCAAAGCGAGCACTAAGAGCCTATCACCTGCCTGATGAAGAGCAAAGGCGGATTCAGATGATCACTGCTTTGCTGATTCAGTTGGTTCAGAGCAGTGCAAACCTTCCTGATGCTTTCAGGCAAGCATCGAGTGGTAATTCCATCTTAGAAATCTCTTTGGATGCTAGTCATCCAATCAAATCCCATGAAGGAGGTACAGAGACCTGCTGTCTTTTCTGGACCAGAGTTCTCCAGCGTTTCACAACTGTCAAGAATCAGGACGCATCTGAACTGAGAGTGATGATGGAGAATCTTGTTACAGATCTACTAACAACTCTCAATTTACCAGAATACCCTGCTTCATCTCCCCTTCTGGAGGTGAGGTAGTAATGAATCATATTTTCCTTCCTCGTTAAAACATCATGTGTCTTCATGCCAAGGGACTTTTATTTCAGGTTGTGTGTGTGTTACTACTTCAGAATGCTGGGCTGAAATCCAAGGACATTTCTGCCCGTTCCATGGCCATTGATTTTCCGGGTACCATTGCAGCAAGGTTAAAGCAAGATGTGTTTATCTGTAATAGGAACAAATTTTGGAGAATTGAGTAGTGGGGAGGATGTTGATCAAAGTTACCCTAAAGTAGCATGTTGTGTTTGCTTAGATGGGAGAGTAGAGAAAAGATTGTTTATGTGTCCAGGTTGTCGCAGATTGTTTCATGCTGAATGCATGAGAATGAGGGAACAAGAAGCTCCTAATCGAAGCTGGCACTGTATGATTTGCCTCTGCAAGAATCAACTTCTTGTGTTGCGATCATACTGCGATTCACATTGCAAGGATGAGGAGAAAAAGGATAATACTCCATCAAGGAAGAAATTGGATGCTTCAGATACAGTAACAAAAGCTGAAACTGTTCAACAGATGCTTTTGAATTACCTCCAAGATGCTGTATCTGCTGATGATGCACATCTCTTTGTTCGCTGGTTTGTACTCAATAGTGCTCTTTCCTCCATTTAAATGTTTACATTTTTTTATTGGAGAACATGCCTGTGCAGGTTTTATCTGTGTTTGTGGTACGAGGATGACCCAAAATCTCAACAGAAGATCTTGTACCATCTCACTAGACTGAAATCAAATCTTATTGTGCGTGATTCTGGACTGCATTTTCATTGTTGATGAGGCATTCAGTCAAGAAGATTGCTTTAGCACTGGTACAAAATAGTTCTTTTTGTAGAGGGTTCGATAAGATTATTCATATGCTTTTGGTCAGTATAGCATTTCACTCTCTGTTTTTTCCTGCATCTGCAGAACACATCTTGATGCTTATATAGTTCTTGTTTTTAGGCAAGTTTGAGGGAGAATTCTCCTGTAATTAGGGCCAAGGCATTACGAGCAGTAAGTAGAACGATTCATATATTGATCTGCTGAGCCTTTGATGTAAAGTAAACACTTTGTGATTGTGTTGATGTAATCAAGTGGCCTTTTTTTTTTATTTGGTGAGGGATCAGGTTAGTATTATTGTAGAAGCTGATCCTGAAGTATTACGTGACAAACGTGTACGGTTGGCTGTTGAAGGAAGATTTTGTGATTCTGCAATATCCGTGAGAGAAGCAGCATTGTAACTTGTTGGTAGGCATATCGCTTCACACCCTGATGTTGGTCTTCAAGTATGCCAAATTGAACTATGGTAATTCTTGCTTCTTCTTTTCTTTTTTTATTACATCTGCTTCTTCCCTCTCCCTATCCAAAATTTTGGTGGTGTTGCAGTATTTTGAGAAGGTTGCTGATGTTAGGAGATCCAAACATTCAAACACATACAAATTTACGTGGTTCAGCAACTTGCCTACTCCACGAAGCTACTGGTTTGTATTAATCAAGTTCAAAAGCAATACAAACAACAAAACAAGGAGGAGGAGAAAACTTCTCTACTCAACTCAACTCTCACCCTTAGCTCTCTCTCTGTGTTTCTCTTTATTTTGTGGTCTATCTCAGCTATCAATGCACCTTCTATTTATAGCTGAGGAGGGAGATAATTGTTCAACAATGGTGGGCAAGTTAGGCACCCACCATTTGACTATAACCATGTCAACCATGGCTGCCACCAACCATAGCTGCCACCGGCCATTTGTGTCCACACACATAACAATCTCCCACTTGGACACAAATGGTGTTAGGTCTGTCTTTTAATCTTTAAGACCAACTGAAGCTTTACACAGCTTCAGTTTATCGAGAGTAACTCTTTTGGTTAACAAGTCGGCTGGATTCTTGCTTCCACAGATCTTTTCAAGTAACAGTTGTTCATCGTCGAGCAATTGCCGGATGAAGTGATATTTGATCTGTATGTGCTTTGTTCTGGAGTGAAATGCTGGATTCTTGGCAAGGAAGATTGCACTCTGACTATCACTATACAAAGTACCTTTTCCATGCATCTTGCCCAATTCTTGCAGGAAACTTTGTAGCCATACTATCTCTTTTGCAGATTCTAAAACTGCAACATATTCAGCTTCTATCGTTGAAAGAGCAACTATCTTTTGCAAGGTAGAACTCCAAGAAACAGTAGTGCCTCCTAGAGTGTATATATAACATGTAGTACTCTTTCTGCTATCAACATCTCCTGCTAGATCAGCATCTACAAAGCCTTCAAGTTTCAAACCGCCAGCTGTGAAAATAAGACATGTCTCCGATGAGCCTTTTAAGTACCTCATGATCCATTTCACTGCCTCCCAATGCTGCTTTCCAGGATTGCTCATATATCGGCTTACAACTCCCACTGCATGGGCAATATCTGGTCTAGTACAGACCATGGCATACATCAAAGAGCCGATAGCTGAGGTGTATGGAATCTGGTCCATGTATCCACGTTCTACCTCAGTTTTTGGTGACTGGTCTCTACTGAGCTTGAAATGATTCCCTAGAGGTGTACATACTGGCTTAGAATTATCCATACTAAACCTGCTGAGAACCTTCTTGACATACTCTGCCTTTGAAAGCTTTAGTATACCTTTGTCTTTGTCTCTAATGATTCTCATGCCAAGTATTTGTTTAGCAGCTCCCAGATCCTTCATTTCAAACTGTTTTGACAACTGTTCCTTTAGCTTGTTAATCTCTTCCATGTTGGATCCTGAAATTAACATATCATCCACATATAGCAGTAGAATGATATAGGAGTTGTCAAAATGTTTGACATAGCAACAATGATCAGCCTGACATTTTGTGTATCCCGTACTACACATGAAGTTATCAAACTTCTTGTACGACTGTCTTGGAGCTTGCTTCAAACCATATAGGCTCTTCTTTAGTTTGCAAACTTGACTCTCCTTTCCTGGTATTGCAAACCCCTCTGGTTGTTGCATGTAAATGTCTTCCTCCAATTCACCATGAAGAAATGCTGTTTTTACATCTAATTGTTCAAGATGTAAATTTTCTGCAGCTACTATCCCCAGAACAACTCTGATTGTTGTAAGCTTCACAACTGGAGAGAATATCTCAGAATAGTCAATCCCTTTCTTTTGCTGAAACCCTTTTACAACAAGTCTTGCTTTGAACCATTTGCTTCCATCATGCTCAGTCTTTACTTTGTAAACCCACTTGTTTTGCAAGGGCTTCTTTCCTTCAGGCAGTTTGGTTAACTCCCAAGTCTTGTTCTTCAACAATGACTCCATCTCGTCCTTCATGGCTAACTCCCACTTGCTTGAGTTTCCATCTTGTAAGGATTCTTCATAAGTTAATGATTCACCACCATCTGTCAGCAAGATATAATTTAGTAAAAGTGTGAACCGTTGTGGAGGCTTTATAGTCCTTGAAGATCTGGGAATCTTGATTGACCTATCAGCTAATTGAAGGGTGATTCGAGTAGGCTTGATTTCTCCTAAACCTAATTGTTCGTAAACAGTGTAGGGTATTAAATTCACACTCGCTCCTAAATCCAACAAAGCTTGATCTATCTTATGACTTCCAATAATGCATGAAATGGTAGGACAACCAGGATCTTTGTATTTGGGAGGGGTCTTAAACTGGATGATGGCACTAGCATGTTCAATCAGAAAAGCTCTTTCTTTCACATTCAATCTCCTTTTGATTGTGCATAAATCCTTAAGAAACTTTGTATAAGATGGAACTTGTTTAATTGCATCAAGGAGTGGAATATTGACTTTCACTTGTTTAAACAATTCATAGATTTCTGAGTTCATAAGATCTTGTTTAGGTTTCCCTAACCTTTGTGGAAATTGTGCTCTAGGAACAAATTCTAAATCACTCATTTTGACTCCAATTTTTCTTGAATCATCTCTTTTCTCACTCATCTCTTTCTCATTTATCTCACCTTCTTTGTCACTCAAACTCTCATTTGTCACTTGTGTTTTGATTCCCTCTTCACTTTCCCTAGATTTCTCCTCTACAATACCTTTAGGAATCCTAAAACGTATACCTTTGTCAACAATCTTTCCACTTCTAAGGGTAGTGATGGCTTGGACTTCTTCATGGTTTGAAGGTTCACTAGGTGATGATTCACTCATGTGTACCTGACCTCTAGGATTGGGCATTGGTTGAGCTGGGATTTTTCCCTTCTCTTGAATGCTTAGTGATTGAGTCAACTTAGTTAGTTGACTTCGAATGTCATCTAAGGTCCTATTGGTCTGGTCTTGGAATTTATAAACTTGGTTGTTGATTCCTCCTTGCGTTTGCATGAATTGTTGAAGAGTATCCTCTAAGGATGTCTTATGAGGTGGTTGGTATGTGTTATGTGTGGGAGCATGAAATGGTTGGGGTGGAGGTTGAAATGTTTGAGGTACTGAAGAGCCCTCATTTCTCCATCCAAAATTTGGGTGGTTCCTCCATCCAGGATTATAGGTTTCAGAGTAGGGATTGCCTACTTGGTTTGGAAATGGCTTTCTAACATTACTTGAATCAGAAGTTTGGCCATATAGCACTTCCTTGAAGGCTGGAATGGTAGGACACTCAGTTGTCCTATGCCCTTTGCTCTCACAAACAACACAACTTTCCTCTTATTGTTCACTTATGACATGCACTTTTTTAATCTCAAGAGACTCTACTTTCCTAGCCAATGAGGCTAATCTAGCATTGAGGTCATCAGTCTCTTTCAATTGAAACTTCCCACTTGAATGAGAAATGGTGTTTCTAGACTCGACATGAACTGGGAGAGAAGTCTCCCATTGCTTTGTGTTTTCAGCCAATTGATTAAAAAAATCAAAGGCCTCACTTGGTTCTTTATCATAAAACTCACCATTACACATGGTTGACACTAGCTTTTTAAAATCTGCGGTAAGAGAGTCATAAAAGAAACTCACTAACCTCCACATCTCAAAACCATGATGAGGGCATGCATTTAACAAGTCTTTGAACTTTTCCCGAGCTTGGTGAAATGACTCATTTGGACTACAAGAAAAATTCATCATTTGACGTTGTAAAGTTGTTGTCCTATGAGTGGGGAAGTATTTTTTCAAAAATTCAGCTTGCATTTCTCTCCATGTACCAATAGACCTAGGACGCAAGGAGTTTAGCCAAAGCTTGGCTTTATCCTTTAGAGAGAATGGGAACAATTTAAGCCGAATGGTTTCCTTTGTGCATGTTCTATCAATAAAAGTATTACATACCTCTTCAAAGTCTTTAATGTGTATGTATGGATTTTCAGAATCCATACCATGAAATGTGGGAAGAAGTTGAATCATGCCCGGTTTCAAATTGAAAGCTTGCTGGTTAAGAGGTAAGATAATACACGAAGGTGTACTTTGTCTAGCCGGGTGAAGATACTCTCTAAGAGTTCGAAAATTAGGTTGATCATTGAATTGTGGAGGTTCATTACCTTGAACACTCCCTTCACCCTCTACATCTTCAACATTAGCCATGATAAAATAATAATAATAAAAATAATAATAATATAACAATTATATGAAAATGAAAGGAAAGGAAAGAAAAAAAAATGCAAATAAAAGTAATAGCTCAAAAATAAAAATACAACAAATTAAGAAATTCACTCTCCAACTAATAAGCACTATTAACAACAATAAACATTAAAAGATAATTATAAGAAGCTTGAATAAAAAGGCGGTGATACCGGCCAAGCACTTTAGACAATAAATATAAGAAAAATAACAACAATAAATATTAAAAAATAATTATAACAAGCATGAATAAACAAAAGGTGGTAATACCGGCCAAGCACTTCAAACAATAAATATAAGAAAAATAATCATAACAAAATAACAAAATAAAAAGGAAATAAACAAGAGGCGGTAATACCGACCAAGCACTTTAGACAATAAATATAAGAAAAATAACAACAATAAACATTAAAAGATAATTATAACAAGCATGAATAAAAAAATAAAGGCGGTGATACCGGCCAAACACTTTAGACAATAAATAAAAACAAAACAACAAAATAAAATAAAATGAAATAAACAAGAAAAATATTAGAAACTAATAAGAATAGACAATAAAATAAAAATGGTTGAACCAACCAAAATCCAACAATTAATAGTCCAGTCCACAGTCCAATATCCGAAATGTTAAGGTCAATTTTTTTTTTGAGGCGGTAAAACCAGCCAATTTAATTTTTTTTATATGATTTTTTTTAGTTTTCCAATAATCAAATCTAAATTTGTTACCTTTGCTTGCTAGCTCCCCGGCAACGGCGCCAAAATTTCTTGACCGCTTTTTATGATCGGCTTGTTTTAACTCGCAAGTGCACGAGTGTGCGATGTAACAATTAACTCGGTAAGATCGAGGTCATATCCACAGAGAGCTAGATCTGGAAATTAAGCTAAGTAACAAAAAAAACTCAAGAGAAATTAAATTACCAATAACTTGGTTGGAAATAATTGATGGATTTGTTTTTAAAGATAAAAAAAAAAATGTAAATAGATTTTAAATTACAAGAAAAAGTAAGTCTTGGTCCAAATCAATTTTAATGGTGATGTATTGGTGATTTCTTCAACATATATAAGATAACTCAACCTAATATCAACGATGGTGATATTAGATTGGAAGATATTACAATGAAGATTAGAAAGATGAAGATTGATTATTGCTTAAGAATGAACAAGTACTTTCATATTAAGTAAGACATTGAATCAAGCAATCTCTATACCAAAACTAAAGTTTGTGTATAAAAATTCAAGATTATAACATTACCTAAATGATTTCTAAAATTTCTTTACAATAATAAATCATTCATGAAGAAAATAAGAAGATAAACATTAAGATACATTCATATCCTAAAGAACTCACCTCAATCACCATTATCCTTGATTTGGATCCAAGAAAGAGTTTAGCCAACCATGATTATATATAAGAACACTTCAATAAACATGAAAGAACTTGAATCCAACTGAAATAATAAATTTTACAAACTAAAGAACCGAAATCTATAAAGAAGAACACAATACAATTTCAGAAAAAATTCGGACACAAATCTGACTCTAACGTTGGATAGCAATTAGACCCTCTTAGAAGCTTTTTTTGGAGAAGTCTATTAGAGACATATTTATAGGCAATTCTGTCACCTTTCCATATCATTAAAGAACATCTCATTTGGACACCTGAGTCAAAAGTTATGGGCAAAACACCGAAAGGTGTTCTAAAAAATCAAATCAAGACAGCTTTACAACTACTTTGGTGCACGTTTTTCTTCCTCATTTATGAGGTGTCTCCTTCTTCTTTTTGACCCAAAATAATGTTAAAATATCCCCTCCAGCTTTCCATCCATGTGCTTGCCTTCTTGGATCAATGAATTACCCAAAATAAATCAATTGTTATTTGTTGTGTGGACATGTAAGATCATGGATTGTGTTTGGGTTGATTTGAAGGTTGATTTGGGGTTGATTTAGGGTTGATTTGGGGCTGAATTTGGACTGAATTTGAGCATCAAATAAGTATACAAATGTACTTATTATTTGGGATAAGATTGAGATTAAAACCTTGAGTGTTTAATGGTTGAATTTTGCACACAACATAAGGCAAGTTTGGGCTTGAAATAAATCATATGATATTCTTTTCTAGAATTGGAATAGAATTGATTTTTGGGACAAATTTGGAGCACTTATTTGAACCAAGATTTGCTTCAATCTTCAACTAAATGTCTCTTCAATTCTTTGTTCTGAATTCCGACGTTGAATTTTCTGAATTAATTCATTTAAGCTCCAAAAACCTATCGAAACATTAAAACAAACTTCATTACTAAAAAACACATCAATTATTATAAAAACAACCAAATAAAAACAATAAATACATATGTAAAATAAGAGACTTAATGACACTTTTGATGCACAATCAGTAACATCAAGAAGCCCTTCTAATTGTATGAATTCAGATTTTTGTGGACTCTTATCTGAATCAGTTATCTCTAGTTCTGTACTTGATTTGTCTTTGTACAAAACTTTCTCGTTGAAGATTATGTTCCTGCTTCTGATAATCTTCCTGTTCTGTTCATCCCAAAACCGAAATCCAAATTCTTCATCTCCATAGCCAATAAAGAAACATTTCTTTGATTTGGCATCCAGCTTGTTACGAGCATTAGAGTCTACATGCACATAGGAAACACACCCAAAGACCTTTAGGTGAGAAAGCTGTACTTCTTTTCCTCTCCAAACTTTCTCGGGCAGTCTGAACTCCAAAGGAACTGATGGTCCATGGTTGATCAAGTAAACTGCAGTATGAACTGCATCAGCCCAGAATGTTTGAGGTAACCTAGAATGCAACCTCATGCTTCTAGCTCGTTCATTGATGGTCCTGTTCATCCGTTCAGTAATGTCATTCTGTTGTGGTGTGCCTGGAACTGTCTTTTCCATTCTGATACCGTTGACAGCGCAATACTCCTTGAAACCTCCATCATTGTATTCTCCTCCATTATCAGATCGTAAGCATTTCAACTTCAAACCTGATTCAGTCTCAACCATAGCCTTCCATTTCTTGAATGTGTCAAACACATCAGATTTATTTTTCAGAAAGTAGACCCATACCTTCCTGCTAGATTTATTTTTCAGAAAGTAGACCCATACCTTTCTGCTAAAGTCATCAATAAAAGTGACATAGTACCGAGAACCGCCAAGAGATGCTACTAGAGCTGGTCCCCATAAATCTGTGTGCACCAGTTCTAGCTTTCTTAGTCTTAAGGTCCTGGCAACCTTTAAGAAACTGAGCTTCTTCTGTTTTCCGAGAACACAGCTTTCACAAATGTCTAGATCAACATTTTGTAACTCTGGCAGCTTTCCCTTTGACTGAAGTATCTTTATCCCCTTTTGACTCATATGGCCGAGTCTACAATGCCATAGTTGCGCCTGATTTTCTACTTCAGTAGAGGCAATTATATCTGTTGATCTTGTGGTCATATACAGGGTGCCAGTTTTCTTTCCACGAGCCAAAACCATTGCTCCTTTTGATACCTTCCACATTCCTCCAGAGAAAAGGATTGAATGGCCACTATCATCAAGTTGTCCGACTGAGATCAACTTCTTCTTTAGTTCAGGAACATGCCTTACATTTTGCAAGTTCCATATAGATCCATTCATTGTCTTGATTTGCACATCTCTTATACCCACAATATCCAATGGTTGTCTATCGGCCAGATAGACTACCCCATAATTTCCAGCAGTATAGTTTTGCATCATTTCTTGGTGTGGAGTACAGTGAAATGAAGCTCCAGAATCAAGAACCCAATCATCAATAGGACTATGTACAGCAAGAATCAAAGCATCTTGTACCTCGTTTGTAGTGGCATTTGCAGAATCAGCTTCAGGTTTCTTTGGTTTTGTGCAACTCCTCATGAAATGACCAGGTTTGCCACAATTCCAACATTCAACCTGCTTCCTGGGTCCAAACTTGCTTTTACTTCTGTACCTGAATTTTGATCTGCCTCTGGATAAGCCTATGTCTTGTCTCCTTCCTCGAGTGTTGATGTTGAAAGCTGAACCTGAACTTGAGCTTTCACCCGAGTCTTTCCTTCCCAACTGTTGTTCTCATACCTTCCCAACTGTTGTTCTCATACCTTCCCAACTGCTTGGAAGTGAAGCTAGCAAAATAAGTGCTCGAATCTCATCATCAAACTCAATTTCAACAGATGACAATTGATTTGTGATGGTGTTGAAATTATTAAAATGCTGTGTAACAGAGGTGCTTTCTGTCATCTTCAGGTTGAACAGCTTCTTCATCAAGTGCACTTTGTTATTTGCTGACGGCTTCTCATACATCCCAAACAAGGCTTCCATCAATCTTGTTGTGGATCTCTCTTTTGTAACATTATGAGCAACTCTTCTTGACAATGATAGCCAGATAATGCCCAAGACTTGTCTATCAAGTATTTGCCAATCTTCTTCTGACATGTTTTCTGGCTTGCTCCCCAACAGAGGAAGATGAAGTTTCTTCCCATATAGATAATCTTCAATTTGCATTTTCCAATATCCAAAATCAGTTCCATCAAATTTTTCAATTCTTGCAGCCTTTATTTCATCAGCCATTTTTTCTCTTTCTCGGATTTGAATCTCAAAAATCTGACCTTACAGATGTGTCCAGAATGGCCAAAAATGCTGGAAACGACACTGAGATCACCCAAATCGGACTTCAGATGGCTCCGATTTAAACAATCAAACTTTAGGATAACTGGACGCTGCAGATGAAGCCACGTGGCAGGAGGAATAGTCGCTGCGCCACACCAGATCAAAACCCAGTTATGCTGACGTGGTTTTAGATGACGTGGCAGACACGTAGGCAAATTGGGGTCCACCCAAGCTGACGTGGCAGATCCACGAAGGTTTTCGACTGCCGTGGCATTGATGACGTGTGTGATGACGTGGTGGATGACGTGACTAGTTGACCGGTCAGACTGCTGATGTGGCAGGTTGCGTGACTGCTGACTGTGCCGAACGGCTGACGTGGCTGATGACGTGGTGGTGTCGAGTTGTAGGAAACGACGAGGAAGACGCGTGAGGAACGTCTGTGCGCGTGGACAGTACTAGTGGTGGCGCGGGCGGGCATACAGGACGTCGGATTTTCACCGGGTTTTCACCGGTGGATTCCTCTCGTCGTCATTTTCACAGTGGTATGTTCAAAAACACGTTTTGAGAACTTTGATTTTTGAGTTTGGATCAAACACCCTCTTTTTCAAGAACTTTCAAGAACAAGCTCTGATACCAGTTGTTAGGAGATCCAAATATTCAAACACACACAAATTTATGTGGTTCAGCAACTTGCCTACTCCACGGAGCTACTGGTTTGTATTAATCAAGCTTAAAAGCAATACAAACAACAAAACAAGGAGGAGGAGAAAACTTCTCTACTCAACTCAACTCTCACCCTTAGCTCTCTCTCTGTGTTTCTCTTTATTTTGTGGTCTATCTCAGCTATCAATGCACCTTCTATTTATAGCTGAGGAGGGAGATAATTGTTCAACAATGGTGGGCAAGTTAGGCACCCACCATTTGACTATAACCATGTCAACCATGGCTGCCACCGGCCATTTGTGTCCACACACATAACAGCTGAAAGGATAAAAAAGACACTGGAGTGAGTGTAAGAAAACGAGCTATCAAAATCATCAGAGAGATGTGCATTTCAAATCCTAACTTCACTGAATTTACAATTGCTTGTATTGAGATCATACCCCGTGTCAGTGATGATGAATCCAGTATTCAGGTAGTTTAAACGGAGTGAGTTCACAATTCATTTCAGGCTCTTATGCTACTGATAATAATTGTCCACCAGTTTATCTTTTCCATTTTGCCATTTGTGATTATGTCATGTACAATTTGGTTAGACCATATTATTTGTTCTTTTGAAGTGTAACTGGCTTTATTGACTCACAATTTCCCTTCCACCTATACTCCCCCGAATAAAAACTCTTGAATATTGTGCTGTTCGTTTCTTTTTAAGGAATCTGGTTCTGAGCAAATTACAGTAGTCTGAATATTTTCTACTTTCTTTTATAGAACGCATTTAGATTAAAATGCTTGTTTCCCCTATGTTATTTCCCTGATACATGCTTTTCTTTTGTACAGGATCATGTCTGCGGAACATTTTATGAGTTTTGGTTTGAGGAACCTTCTGGATCGCGAACACAATTTTTTGGAGATGGCGGTTCTGTGCCTTTGGAGGTGGCTAAGAAGACTGAGTAAATTGTTGAGATGTTAAGAAGGATGCCAAGTGATCAGCTTCTTGTCAAAGTCATCAAGCGCAATCTAGCACTTGACTTTTTCCCTCAATCAGCTAAAGCTGTTGGGATCAATCATGCGGCACTTGCATTTGTGCCCAAGCGCTGCGAGCTGATGCGCAAGTGCTATTGGAAAGAATGCTGCAGGTATTTCTATATTTTTTTTGGATGCATGTGATTGCTTGTTTAGTTGCAAAGGACATGCTAAGTTATTTGTGTTTGGCAGGTAGAAGAAATGAATAGCAACGAAGTGGAGCTCTGCACGCTTCCTTATGTGCTTGCATTTCGTGTTGTTAATCCGACACTTTGTGCACCTGCTTCTGATCCCTCTCAGCTTGTTGTCACTCTGCAGCCATATCTCAAGAGTCAGGTTATCTGAAGTTTCTTTCTGATGATAGTCTGTCAATCTATTGGCATAATTTTGGTAGTTGCGGTTATTATATCCACGCATATGGTATTAGATTTGGTTGCTTGTAGTCTGAAGAACTGTCAGTTATTAACCTTCCCTAGCATCTTTTCTATTCTATTTGGGGAGTGATTTGAACTCTACTGGCTTTATTTTGTGGCAAATGGTTGATCTTTTATGGTCAATTTGAACATTGAATTCATGATGCATGCATGTACGGCTTAAAATCCTCCGATGACTCCCCCAAAATTGAATTACAGGTGGGTTCTTTGTTTCAAATATTTTAGCATCATTAATCATATATAACTCAATCTACATTTTCTCGCTCCTATAAAAATGTTTTGAACATTTTTGTGTTATTTTAGAGATGGTTTGAAGAGAAATTGTTGGCTTATGTGTACAACTGTTGCTGAATCGCCATTCTTTGGGGGCAATAATCAAAATCCTAGCTTTGCAGTTGCCAATGTTCTAAGTTTGACTTTTGAGAGCAAGCTATATCAGGCAAAAAATGTTTTGGCTTCTGATCTCTCTAGATTTTCTACCTCAGAACATTGCTTAGTGGCTATAGCCTTTTTATGCGGAATTGATATTTAGTAGGTCTAAGATTATGTGCCTGTTCATAGCTTTTTTCCTTTAACCTGTAGCTGTTCATCTATGAGTCGAGTGGAATGTGCTTAGCATCTCTCGCTTTGGAAACTGCATGAACACCCTTCTTCCATGTAACTTTGCATTGTTTTGATGCAATGGCTTTCTTTGTTTTTTCCCCTTATAGTACACATGCTTTTCATGAATTTTTCTTTTGAATTCAGCTTACAGAGGCAAAAATCTTCATGCTTCTCTGTACATACATCTTCTGTTCAGATTTCCACAAATACTGAAATCTTAGAGGAAGGTGTATGGGTGCAGTGGTTGCATCAGAGATTTGTCCAGTATACTGATGGACGACACTGTAGTCTAAATAGCTTATGCTTGTGTGCAGGTTGATAACCGAGCTATTGCACAATTGCTGGAGAGTATAATCTTTATAATTGATAGCTGCTGCTGCAATGACTGGTTTGTCAATAAGATTTTGTCATGTGCTACTGTGCAATCTATTAATGTGTTGTGCTGTTAAATAAAATTCTGTGTTTTATCTTTAACCCTTCTTTTTATTTTTGTTTTGTTACTCCTTGTGGGCTATACTCAACCAATTCTGTAATGTTTTATAAAACCAAAAAAATTCCTTGGTCTTTGAGTAGAGGATTAAACTAATTTTTCTCTGATTTTAAATTTCTACTCGGGCTCATGTCTTTCATCATCACAGGTGTCTTTGTTCTTTGAGAAGGTAGCAGAAAAGGGTGCAAGTGTAGCTGAGTATCTTCCTTGTATAAACAGCAATGGGAGAATAACAGCAGAAATGTGGATGAATCCAAAAGGTTTACAGCTTTGCCTATCTGATTGGATTTGAGTTCTATAATATAATGCTGATACTGATATTTTTTTTGTGTGCTGGTGGATTTTAATCATCTAGCAATGCTATATCTAAAATGTCTTGCATTATTGCGTTCAAATCCTTTTGTAAGGCTACATATGGTATTGGCAGTATAATGCTGCACACGAATTTGGCATTTGTCTGGTGGCTTCGGGTCGTGGCCTTGTACTTGAAGAAGCTCTATAGTTATTACAAGCTGTTGATCAAATTATTTTTTCTTGTTAATATATATATATATTCAACATGTTCTTGTATATAAAAAAATTTCAAGTAGAATTTTAAAAATTCATGCATGCTAGTGTTGTCAAGAAGCGCTGAGACGCTTTAGATGAGGTGCCCTAGCACCCTTATTAGCCTCATATGTTGGATTTCAATGAGACACAGCCTAGGCGAGCGTCTTGTGAGTGGGTGCTAGAAGCTAAGGCTAGTGCCTGCTTGA
>NW_011502497.1:7580-19745 GCF_000495115.2 Populus euphratica | reverse complement strand
ATTAGATGATATGCTTGATGAATAACATGAATCTTGTTTGTTTTCTAAAATTGATCTTATAAGTGGATTTCATCTTATTAGAATAAAAAGAAGGTGATGAATAGAAAACTGCTTTTAAGACTAAATATAGTTTATATGAGTTGTTAGTAATGTCTTTGGACTTACTAATACGCCTAATATTATTATGAGATTGATGAACCTTATATTACATGCATTTATTGGTAGGTTTGTAGTGATTTATTTTGATAATATATTTATTTATAGTAAAGGATTAGATGATCATATACGTCATTTAATACAGGTATTTGATATGCTTAAAAAGAAAAGCTTATATGTTAATCTAAAAAAGTGTGACTTTTGCATGGAAAATATTTTTTTTCTTGCATATGTTGTTAGTGCAAAAGGTATTAAGATAAATGGGGCTAAATTTAGTTTAAAGTAATAACATATACCTAAGATGGTAAGTAAGGTAAGAAGTTTTTATGGATTAACTAGTTTCTATATAAAATTTGTGAAAGATTTCAGTATAATAGTTGCTTCATTAACTAAAATTATAAAGAAGATAATAGGTTTTAAATTGAAAATAGAACAAGAGAAAGTTTTAAATTTCTTAAAAGAAAAGCTTATTTTGACCCCACTACTTACTTTGCCTAACTTTACAAAAACATTTGAGGCTAAATCTGATGCTTCAGGTATATATATTAAAGCTATTTTAATGTAGGATAAAAGGCCTATAGTCTATTTTAATCAAAAACTTAATGGTGCAAGTCTAAACTATCCAACATATGATAAAGAGTTATGTGCATTAGTGAAGACTTTGAAGACTTGTCAACATTACCTTCAGCCTAAGGAACCAATCTTTGAGACATTTAAAAAGTCAAGGTAAGTTGAATCATAAACATGCTAAGTTGAGTGAAATTTATTGAGACATTCCCATATGTCATCAAATACAAGCAAGGTAAGGAAAATATAGTGATAAATGCATTATCGTGATGATATGTTTTTCTTAATACTTTGAATAATTGACTTTTAGGATTTGAATATATGAAAGAATTATATCCTCATGATACTGATTTTAGTGAATTTATTTTCAATGTGAACTTATGATAACTAATGGATTTTTAGGCATGATGGGTTTTTATTAAAGATAAAAGATTATGTGTCAAATTGTTCAATGCATGAATTATTTGTAAGGGAAGCTCATAGTGGTGGTTTAATAGGACACTTTGAGATTACTAAGACTCGAGAAGTTTTATATGAATATTTTTATTGGCCTAACATGAAGAGTGATGTGCAATAATTTTATGATAGATGTATAACATGTAAATAAACTAAGTCTAAAATGATGCCTCATGGGTTATATATACCTTTACTTGTTCCCAAAGAATCTTGGGTTGGTATCTTTATAGACTTTATTTATGGTTTACCTAGGTCAAGGATAAGAAAAGACTCCATATTTGTGGTTGTAAATAAATATTCTAAAATGATACATTTCATATCTTACTATAAAAATGATGATGCAATGAATATAATAAATCTATTTTTTAGGGAGGTAGTTTAGATATGTGGTATTCTAATGAGCATTATGTTTTATCAAGATGTTATGTTTTTAAGCTATTTTTAAAAGGTATTTGTGGGGAAATTAAGAACTAAACTTTCATTTTCTACTACTTGTCATTCATGAACAAATAGTCAAACAAAAATAGTATAGAAAACTATAATTCAATTATTAAAAGTTATCATTCAAAAAAATCTTAAAAATTAAGAAGATTGTATGTCATTTATTGAATTTGCATATAATTATAGTGTGTTTTCTACCGCTCATTATTCACTATTCAAGATTGTTTATGGTTTTAATGCTTTAACACATTAGACTTGATTTCTTTACCTATTAATGAAAGGGTTAGTCTTGATGGTAATAAAAAAACACAAGTGGCGAAAAACTTACATGTGAAGATACGACAACAGATAAATAAAAAGAGTGAGCAATATACATTCAAGAATAATAAAGGACATAAATTAATAAGGTTTAAATAAGGAGATGGGTTTGGGTGCATATAAGAAAGAAAATGTTCCTAAACAAATGAAATCAAAATTGATGCCTTAAAGAGATGCTCATTCTCAGATAATAGAGATAATTAATGATAATGCCTACAAAATAGATATACCAAAAAAGTATGGTGTTAGTATTACATTCAATATATTGAATCTTTCTTTATTTGTTGTAGATGATGATTCGAGGATAAAACTTTTTTAGGAGAGAGGAAATGATATGATCCAAGCAACATCAAGAGATCTGTCTATATTTAAGGTTTTAATCTCTTTTTATTTGATACAGGTGATGATTTGAGGATGAATCATTTTGAGAAGAAAGGAAATGATGTGATCCAAGAAACATCAAGGGATCTATTAGACGTTCCAATTGGTCCAATGACAAGACTTAAGGTTAAAAGGTTTAAATACATTTTTAATGGATTTCTTCAAGACATATGAATTAAGGTAGACTTCAAGAATATATTAAATAATGAAGAACAAGCCTTGATTAATTTAATTCATGTTCAAGAAAAGCTTATTGGTGGACATTCAGATATTACAAAAGGATTGGAATAAGAAGATTCATTTCTACCAGTTTTGATCTTTATCTACTGTTCTGGTCAAACTGGATCCATATAAAGAATTTTAATGTAATTTTATTCATATTGGAAAATAAACATCCGTATCTTTCCAATTATATATGACATGCTTTCTAATTAATTAAGACGAGAGAGAAACATGGTTTTGAAGTTAAGCTTCAATTATATCAGTAGATTATAAAGACGACTTTAGTCTTATTTAAATTAGTTGGACTATCATTTTATTTATCTTTTAGAGATGTCAGGACTTTTATTTAAATTTGGGAAATATTATTATTATTATTATTATTAGGTTTATTGATATCTATTAGGAATATCTATTCAGATTTATGATTATTTCTAGTATAAATATTTTTTTGTAGAGATTTTTTTAGATTAGACTATTTTTTATAATGAAATTGACGTCCATGTTATCTTTTATGTGATTGATTAATTCTCATATTAAGTTTTAGATTAAACTTGTTTTTTGAATAATTAATTAGTTTCATTGTGATTTTATATTATTCATTCGCATCTTTTTATAGATATAATATGATTATTGTATATAACTTTAATTCTTCAAAACATTATTGTTGGATTAAGTTGCAAACCATTCAAATATAATTATAAAACATCTCTTTGTATGGGATCCATAGCAGAGAGTCTTCACCAAGATTCCAGACGAAATCTTTGCTAGCACAACTAAGTTTTTATTTCACCATGGGATCCCTACACATCAGTTACTGTGTCCTTGCCACTTGGCTTCTTATGGTAAATAATGGTACTGTGAAGTGTGGCATTCATTATGCTTTTTTTTAAAAGCCACAAAACTCAATTAAAGTTTGTGAGCAAAACAATGTACATAATATGTACTTGGATTATTATTTAGAATAAAAACTTTCAAGCCATTGAATTCACCTCACATGTTACTAGTTTCATCATATCCCTGACCACGCAATCTTGATATGCTTAGCCCATGTTTAGAAAACAAAACTTCAATAGCTGCCTTGAGTGAACTAGCAGTTGTATCTAACACATGTTGAATTTCAATAAAACGTTCAATTATGTCCATTATTGTCTACATATCGTAGAACAACTGACATTTGTTCCTTATTTGATATGTCAAGTGACTCATTAATTAAAATTGAAAATAATGAGTCACCTAAATATTTGATAATCAAATTTGTAATCTCCTTTACAACAACTTGAGTAATGTCTTATTGAATATTTGGAGATGTCAATTTGTTATATCTAGGAGCTTCATTGAAAGAAACTCTTTTAATAGCTTCATTATTTTTAGAAAGGAAATGCAAAAGTTCTAGATAATTTTATTAGTTGCTTGAAGATTAACATTCATCATGACCATGAAATGAAAGTCTTTAGTGCAACAAAAAACGAGCACACTCTATTGAAGCATTTAATCTTCAATAATTACTTTGACTCTTTATTGTCAATTTGGATAACAAAGTCATAATACTTTGTTTTTCATTCATCAAATTCTCACATTTTATCTGAGCTATATTGTGACTACTATTAGACTTTCCAATATAAAGATCAAATCTTTCCTCTCTTTTTTTTTCTGATTTGAAAACCCATCACCCACAAACAAATCAACACCCCCTTTTGACTTGAAGAGGTAACAATACAAGTAAAATGCAACATCTTTGACTATGATATACTCTATCCATGTTAAGTATGCACCAAATCAAGCTGGATTAAAGCATCATAATGTTGATATATTCCCAAATTATTTTTAAAGAAAATCACAGTATGAGGGTTGACAAGGACCCTTTTATAGATAAGCTCTTCAAATTGCATCCCTATCATTTACATGGTATTCATAAATTGGTCTTTTTAAGCTAAGTTCAATAAAGGGTTGATTTCAATATGACTTTTCTTTGAACTTGATTGAGATACATGACTTGAAGCTTTGAATGACTCTTCATCTTTAAGGGTTTTATGCTTAAAATACTTGTTTAGTGACATGTTAATTTAATATGAACCTGCTGGATTTTTTTATTATCATTAGTGTCTATATAATAATTAACACAACTACATAATAATTCATTGTTAAATAAAGTCAATTGAGTTACATAATAATTCTAAATCTTCCATATGAAATTTGACACTACCAAAAAATTAATGTCTTCTCCTAAGTGTAAGAGTGTCGAAGTAATAAATAAACCAGCAAGACTAGGGTCAAACTATAGGGAGGTTAACTATAAAAAATTATAAACAATAATTGAAAAGAAGTTGAAGAGAACTTTTGAGATGTAAGATTAATGTAAGGATTAAACAATGATAAAAACAATTGTCAATATTAAAGGATTCACTAATAGTATTTCAAAGAAGTATAATATAAACTCTTTTTATTACTCAACTATAAATCACACACAAAAGAGATTCTAATCGGATGATTTGTCATTAATAGTTTATTATAAATTATTAACATGATCATATTAATTATCTTATTTAAGTAACACCAAACTTTTAAATATTATCATTAATTCATGATGCTAACTTATGTTAATAACAATTCAAGTTCCTTTCATAGCACAAGTGTAGGTTATGCTATATGATTGCCTTCTTTTATAGGCTAAATTTTGAAACTATTGATTTGTTGACTAATTCTTGAGTGGGTGGCTATATCTTAACTTGGTGACAATCCTTATCTTCTTGTCTGCCAAAAACATCATTGCTAACATCAGAATTTGAATAGATTATCTTCATGAAAGTTTTAGAAAATTATCTCAGATTTCTAACAAAACAAGAAAGAGGTCATTTGGACTTTTAAAACTCAAGATATAGGCTGAGCACTGAACAGTGTCTGGGCTACATAATAGATTTGGACTTCTCCGTTGTTACTATAATTTAAACTTGAAAATGACCTTTTTGAATATTGGACTCTTCATAAAAGTTTTAAGCTAATATCTTAACTTTCTATCTATATAGAACAGACCTAAATCTAAGTTCTACAACTCTAGTTATGATCCAATAACCAAATGGTATAACAGTTTCAACTGAACTAACATCTCTTTTCCAATTTTATCCCTCTCTTTATCTTTTTAATTTTAGTAGTTAAACTCATCAATCAATCCGTTGATTTATGTGATAGACCTGTATTTAAGATGAATATTTACCATAAATTAAAGTTATCTTATATTATTGTATATGTTATTATAAAATATACTCTAGCTAACGAGTTATTTATACTTCAAGTGTAAAATAATGATATCAAACCTTGATAAAAATGCACTCTTAAGTACTAATCAAAATTCATAACAAAATACACATCAATTTATCAAAATCAAAATTCATTTCAATTCATATCTATATGTGTATAATAAGTATCTTGATTAAATTATAATTAAATCATTTATAGATATTTAATTGAGGAACAATGCTTAGTGTCTGCGTAAGAGAAATAATGCTTGAAAAACATGCTTTCTATTTGACATCTTACTTATAAATAAATCATGTGAAAGTATTAAATTTCAATAAACTATTCTTCTAATGTAAGAGATACCAAGAATAGTGGTTTTGCATGAATATTAATTTATTTATTTATAATAAGAAAAGAAACATTTAATTGATTAAATTAGCAGATTCAAACATTTATTTTATCATAACCCTTAAATTATCATAAACCCTAATATTTTTAATAACTAATTATAAAAGAACAAAATTAAAATTAGACAAGGAAACAAATAGGAAAGATGAAGAAACTTGCAATGATGCTCCCAACTAAAAAACCTCCCCTTTTGTCTATCCTCCCCTCCCTTGCAATCCAAGTTTTAGCAACCTCCTTAAAACCTCTCCTTTATAATCCAACCTCACAAACACATACAAATGTCCCTCTTAAACATACACAACACCCCCCTCTTCACCCTGAACCATTTGCAAGCTTTAATTTACACAAACAACAACCAAAACAACAAGCACTTACCTAACACAACTCTCACTCCCTCTGTCTGTACTAAGTTTTATTTTGAACATTTCTCGTTTTGGCTAGATTACTAAGATCTCAAAAAGGCTTTTTCAAATATTAGTCCTGTCACCAACCTCTTTGTTTCATGGAAAAAAAACAAAATGAAGAAGACGGTTTGGTTTTGTATCTTTCTTCTCCTATTTAGAAGAAACAAACCTTTGTGACAGATTAAACCTTATATGGTTCGACTCTTTCAAAATTCATGCAAACCTAGCAAGATTTAAAGCACTTATATATTCTGGGGAAAAGACAGCCCTCACCACAAAGCCAGAAATCAAAATCTCGCCCAAACTAGCCTTTAGAGACAACAGGACCTTTGTTGAAGCTTTTTGGTTAAAAAACCATCAAAGAAGATTGTGGTGTATAAGTTTACACTAGATGACAAGGAATGGCTATTGAGAAGTTTAGTCGGTTTTATAGCCACATAAGTGGACTATACACAACTAGAGTATATGGTTTTGAAAAAAATGTTAAGAAGGTAATTGGCTATCACTTACTAGGAGCAAGCCAAGTAGTTATCACCTTTATAAATAACGAGACCATAGAGAAAGAATAAATAAACAATTGCTTTGCCATTAAAAATTACTTCTCAAGTATTAAACCATATAAGAGGGAAGTAAAAGTTGTAGACAGATTTACCTGGGTGTCTATTCTAAGACTTTTTTTGATTGGATGGAACCGTAGATATATTGAATCCATAGTAGAAAACACATGCAAGATGATTGGTTACAACATTAAAAGTGTGAGCTGATGTTCACTTATAGGAGTCAAGGTGCCATTGAGCACAACCTCTTTCACGACTTTAAATAAATAGCTTTTGCTAATTCTAGATAGAGAGGAATTTGATATATCTGTCATGGAAATGAAGCCATGTTTTAGCCCCTATTTACCAGAATTAAATGCTCAATGGATACATCAGGCACTAAAGAATCAGATGAAGAGACATATAGTAAATTTACACCTCTAGAAGAGTTTTTCTCAGTTAGTATAAATAAACCAGATGCTGAATAGACCTTAACAAAGCAATAGGATAAGGATATGCAAAATAACCCCTCTATTATTCTTTGCACAAGGTACACTGAATCACCCAATAACCTAGACCAATTTGACATAACATACACAACCTTCTACCTTTTCCCTAAAACTAAGGAAACACACAAGCTACAGATTAAAAACCACCAATTGCATACCACCTCTCACCAATCATCCTTTGTAGAGCCATGTTATGACATTTTTAAGGAAAAAAGACAAATGGCAGAACCAGTCATAACAACCCACATGACACAACAGTATCCTTTACAAGAATGGAGAAAAAAAACTCAAACTAAAGCCTTTTCAGCCCAAGTTACAAGGCCTGACCCAAAACTAACGAGACCTATGATGCTAACCCAGAACCAGAGCCAAAATACACATCAACAATCTTTCTTTACCTTCATATATGACCTGGCAAAACCATATGAAGTAAAGGAAATGGAGTTAGAAGAAAAAATAAAAGATAAAAAGCTTAGAAGAACTAAAAGACTTGCACCTAAAATTTCATTCAGCAAAACAAAGAATGTGATGAAAGTTAGATCATTTGCAACTCATATTACTATATCAGATGGAGCACCCAATCTTTTTACAATGAAGATAACCAACACTCAAAATAACACACCTCTAAAAGACACCACGTCATCCCCTATTATCAAGTTATTTGGCATTGGAAAAGAAGATAAGAATCATAACTATACCTCCATGGATGATGAAACCAGTGACATACTGATTAGTACTTAAAAGTGCATTTTTATTAAGGTTTTATATCATCATTTTGCACTTGAAGTATCAATAACTCCTTAACTAAAGCATGTTTTATAATAACATATCTAATAATATAAGATACCTTTAATTTATGGTAAATATTCTTTTTAAATACAGGCCTGTCATATAAATGAAAGAATTGATTGATGAATTTAAGAACTGAAATTGAAAGGATAAAGAGATGGCCAAACTTAGAAAAAAGATGTCGGTGCAATCTAAACCGGAACACTGTTCGGTAATTGGGTCATATCTAGAGTTGTAGATCTCATATTTAGGTCCACTCATATATGGATCAAAAGGTAAGACATAGGCCTACAACTTTCATATAGAGCCCAAGATCTAAAAATGTCATTTTCAAGTCCAAATTGGAGCAACAACAAAGAAGTCTGAATTTGTCTTCCAGCCCGAGCACTGTTCAGTGTTTGGCCCATATCTGGAGTTCTAGAAGTTCAAATGAGCTGAATGTTTTACACAAGACAGCTGAGACAATTGCCTATAGCTTTCATGTTTGCAAGTGGTTCCAATTATAACATTATCAATGATGTTTTAGGCAGATAAGAGAAGATAAGGATTGTCACCAAGTCAAGAGTTGGTCACCCAGTCATCAATTAGTCATCAAATCAATAGTTTTCAATTTTGGCCTATAAAAGGAGGCATTTGCCATATATTTAGGCATCTTAGTGTCCAGATCAAGATCATGCTCTTGCTTTCTCTCTTTGTATTTTTTGTAATGTTTATGCTTTGTTTTCATTAATATCAAGTTTATGCCTTTCATTTCCTTTCATTTACTTAGTTAACTTTTATCTTATTTATGTTCTTATTTTGTTTATTTATTTTTATTTCTTTCATTATGTCTAGCTAAGTTTATTATGTCAAGGTGAAAAGGTTACACTAATGGTGTAAGAATAAGTATAATGTAAACTCAATATGGACTTTAATGTTTGATCCTAACATGTTTTGTATTTGTTATCTTGTTCACTCTTTAATACTTTGCTTGTTAAATGACTAATCTTGATTTATGTTGTACAACACTTGGCACAACAAATGCTTGGCACTTTCATAGCCCATACTGTATGGTATAACCGACACCTGAGCTATGAAAGGAACTTGATTTGTTGTTAACATAAGTTATAATCATGAATGTTTGACGAGATTTACAAGTATTAGTATTAATCAAATAAGATGACTAATGTAATCATGTTAACAATCTATAATCTGATTGGAACCTCCTTTGTGTGTGGTTTCCAATTGAATAATAAGAGTTTATACTATACTTGTTTGACATACCATTAGTGAATCCTCTAACCTTGACTTTTGTTATTATCATTGTTTAATCGTTACATTAATATTCCATCTCAAAGTTCTCATCTTCTTCTTCTTCTTCTTCTTCTTCTTCTCTTTCTTTTTCTTTATTATTACTATTATTATTATTACTATTATTATTAGTATTACTATTATTATTATTATTATTATTATTGATATTGTTGTTGTTGTTGTTGTTGTTGTTGTTATTACTATTATTATTGGTGTTGTTGTTATTGTTGTTGTATTATTGTTATTTATAATTTGTACAATTAACATCCCTGTGGTTCGACTCGGTCTTGCCGGGTTATTTATTACTTCGACACTCCTGCACTTGGGAGAAGACATCAATCTTTTAGTCGTGTCAAGTTTTTGGCACCATTACCGGGGAGGTAAGTTTTGTATAAATTATAATATTTATTTATTTTATCTTTTCACTTTTCTTGTATATAACTTTGTTTCTTTTCTCTTGTTTCTTCTTCTTTTGTTTTTTTTTCCTTTTATTCTATTCCTACACGTGCGTGAGAGTGTGGTCACGTACATCAAGTGGTAGACTTTATAGGGTATCCTTATCATTTTTAGAGAATAGGGCCGAAGAAGATAATCAATCACTTCATAATGAGAATAACCGTGCTAGAACACTTAGAGACCACATAAATCCTACAAGAACAAGTGCACCATCATGCATAATTTCCCTCCCGATGCATCTCATTTTAATTTTAAGCCAGACATTATTCAACTTTTACCTTCTTTTCATAGTTTATAATTGGAAAATCCATACTTGCATTTAAGGGAATTTGAGGAGGTCTGCAATACATATAATAATTTAAATTGTAGCATGAACACCATCAGATTAAAGCTTTTTTCTTTTTCATTAAAAGATAAAGTTAAAACATGACTACAAAATTTAAGACCAAGATCCATTCGTGCTTGGGATGAAATGCAACAACAGTTTTTAAAGAAGTTTTTCCCATCTCATAGAACAAACTCTTTCAAAAGACAAATCACCACTTTCACTTAAAAACCAGGAGAAACATTTTACCAATATTGGGATAGGTATCAAGACTTTCTTAGTACTTGCCCTTATCATGGTTTTGAAACATGGAGATTGGTTTCACATTTTTATGAAGGGTTAACACCGAGAGATAGGCAAATGGTTGAATTGATGTGCAATGGAACTTTTAAAGATAAAGATCCTGATGAAGTAGTGGAGTACTTAAACTTGTTAGCTGAAAATGCTCAAAATTAGGACACCGTGGGTACTTATAAGGTACCGAGTAAAACTCAACCTCATATATCAAGTGGAGGTATGTACAACCTTAGGGAAAATCATGACCTTCAAGCCAAGTTTGCATCTTTAGCTAGAAAAGTTGAGGCACTAGAATTGAAAAAGAGTGGTCAATTAAAATCTATTGAAAACATTGTGTGTCAAATATGTGAAACAAATGAACACTCAACCAATAATTGTCCAACCTTGCCTTCTTTTAAGGAATGTCTCCATGAACAAGCCCATGCTTTAAACAGTTTCCAAAGGCCCAATTATAACCCATACTCACAAACATACAACCCTGGTTGGAGAAATCACCCAAATTTTAGTTGGAAGAGTGAGAACAACAATGCACAAACTTCACAACCACCGTTTCAAGCACATCACAATTTCTAAAATTCTTATGGATATGCACCTCCTTATGCTCCACCTCCTAGAAAAAATCTTGAGGAAACATTGCATGCATTCATTGAAAAGCAAGAGACAAACAATACTCAACTTGCTCAAAACATGATAGATTTTAAAGATACTCTTGCAAAATTAACATTTGCTCTCAGTTTTCAAGAGAAAGGTAAGTTTCCATCTCAACCATAGCAAAATCCCAAGGAGCAATATAATACAAATGCAAGTAGTTTTGGAAGTCAACACATAGATCAAATCAAATCAGTCATCACTTTTCACAGTGGTAAGGTTATTAAAAAACTCACTCTTGAACCTTGTGAGAAAGATGATGAGTCAATCTCTAAGGGTAAGGAAGGGGTTGAATCTGAATATTACAAGGAAAAGATTGATTCCCTGCCAGCACTTCCATTTCCTCATGCCATGACCAATCAGGAAGAAATCAAGGATGAAAAAGGCACCGAAAATGTAGATGCAGATCTTTTATCAAAAGTGACAACAGATTCGACACCCGACATCACACCAATCGATGATTACTTCACTAATGAATCTCTACTTTCTCTTAGTTCAATGCCTTGGTTTGCTAAAAATATTAATTTTCTTGCTTCAAGATTTTTGCCAACTCATTGGAGTATTGAAGACAAAAGAAAATTTTTGAGCGACATCCAAAAATTTTATTAGGATGACCCTTACTTATTCAATTATTGTCCTGATCAAATATTTCAAAAATGCATTCTCGACAATGAGGTAAGTAATTTCATTAAATTTTGTCACTCTAAGGCACATGGGGATCATTTCTC
>NW_011502497.1:0-6547 GCF_000495115.2 Populus euphratica | reverse complement strand
TTATTTTAGGTGATATCTTCTATACTCTATCTTTCTACCTTTAAACATTGAGGACAATGTCTCGTTTTAGTTGGGGGGAGAGGGTAGTAGCTAAAAAAAAAAAAACTAATTGTGTTTTCTATTTCATAAAGCATGTGCAAAATTGTTGTTACTATGATGGCAGAGTAAAGAGAACTTTTTATGACTCTTGAGACGTATCTTAGTAATCATTCGTAATAAGGTCTATCATAATACTTCTTGAAATATTCAGATTTACAAACTCTCGCATTGTTATCACTTAATTCTGCTCATATACTTATTTAACATGTATTCTTAAACCTTAATTTACACACACACACACTTTAAACATATGATTGTGGGTTGTATATTGGATTATTACATTTTTTTTTTTGTTAAAGGTAACAACTAAGAGAAAGGGATAGTATATAATAAAAAAAAACAAAAAAGAAAAAAAAATAAGAAAAAAGAAAAAATGATAATAATAAAAATATAAATAAGTTTGGTTTCGTAGCCTCCCTAACCTAAGCAATTAAGCCCAAAGGGGGTGTTTTAACACCTAATACCCTAAAGTCAACTAACTTGGGAGCTATTGGCCCAACGCTTGTTACATGGGTTAAGGAGAAAAGCTTAAGGGAATCAAACATTGCACTATCTACATATCAGTATCTGCGACCCGAGTTACTAAGCTTGTAGGGGTGTCTCAACACCTAATGCCCTAAGACCAACTGGTTTGGGAGTCATTAGCCGAAAGCTCGTTACATGGGTTAAAGATACATTGTGTTTTAAGTTACATGTATATATATTTAAAAAAAAAGAAAAGAAAAAAAAATCTCAACCCAATAAAGTTAACCTTAAACATTAGAATAAGAATTTTGTTTTCTTCCAAGTAAAGACCCATAATTATGTGTTGATATATTAAGCACAAAAAAAAGGTTTATTAATATCTTGTTAAGAGTTATTGAGCAGATATATAAATTTAATGAGAGTTTGTTTATCTGGATAGATTAATGGAAATTGAAAGATGAATACCTTGCTTTGTGGAGTTTACAAATTATTTTTCTATTTTAATGCTTTGATTACTAGGGACTAGTAATAAGCTGGTTGGGGGGTGTGATTAGTACTTAAAAGTGCATTTTTATTAAGGTTTTATATCATCATTTTGCACTGGAAGTATCAATAACTCCTTAACTAAAGCATGTTTTATAATAACGTATCTAATAATATAAGATACCTTTAATTTGTGGTAAATGTTCCTTTTAAATGCAGGCCTATCATATAAATGAAGGAATTCATTGATGAATTTAAGAACTGAAATTGAAAGGATAAAGAGATGGTCAAACTTAGAAAAGAGATGTCGATGTAATCCAAACCAGAACACTATTCGGTAATTGGGTCATATCTGGAGCTGTAGATCTCATATTTGGTCCACTTTATATGGATGGAAAGGTAAGACATAGGCCTACAACTTTCATATGAAGCCCAACATTCAAAAAGACTACTTTCAAGTCCAAATTGGAGCAACAACAAAGAAGTCCGAATTTGTCTTCCAGCCCGAGAACTATTCAGTGTTTGACCCATATCTCGAGTTCTAGAAGTCCAAATGAGCTGAAATTTTTTACACAAGACAGCTACAACAATTGCCTATAACAAGTGGCTCCAATTTTGATGTTAGCAATGATGTTTTGGGCAGACAAGAGAAGATAAGGATTGTCACCAAGTCAAGAGTTGGTCACCCAATCATCAATTAGTCATCAAATCAATAGTTTTCAATTTTGGCCTCTAAAAGGAGGCATTTGCCATACATTTAGGCATCTTGGTGTCCAGATCAAGATCATGCTCTTGCTTTCTCTCTTTGTATTTTTTGTAATGTTTATGCTTTGTTTTCATTAATATCAAGGTTATGCCTTTCATTTCCTTTCATTTACTTAGTTAACTTTTATCTTATTTATGTTCTTATTTTATTTATTTATTTTTCTTTCTTTCATTATGTCTAGCTAAGTTTATTATGTCAAGGTGAAAAGGTTACACTAATGGTGTAAGAATAAGTATAGTGTAAACTCAATATGGACTTTAATGTTTGATACTAACATATTTTGTATTTGTTATCTTATTCACTCTTTAATACTTTGCTTGTTAAATGACTAATCTTGATTTATGTTGTACAACACTTGACACAACAAATGCTTGGCACTTTCATAGCCCATACTGTATGGTATAACCGACACCTTAGCTATGAAAGGAACTTGATTTGTTGTTAACATAAGTTATAATGATGAATGCTTGACGAGATTTACAAGTATTAGCATTAATCGAATAAGATGACTAATGTAATCATGTTAACAATCTATAATCTGATTGGAACCTCCTTTGTGTGTGGTTTCCAATTGAATAATAAGAGTTTATACTATACTTGTTTGACATACCATTAGTAGATCCTCTAACCTTGACATTTGTTATTATCATTGTTTAATTGTTACATTAATATTTCATCTCAAAGTTCTCATCTTCTTTTTCTTTTTCTTTATTACTATTATTATTATTACTACTATTATTATTAGTATTACTACCATTATTATTATTATTATTGTTGTTGTTGTTGTTGTTGTTATTACTATTATTATTGTTGTTATTGTTGTTGTTGTTATTATTGTTGTATTATTGTTATTTATAATTTATACAATTAACCTCCCCGTGGTTCGACCCCGGTCTTGCCAAGTTATTTATTACTTCGACACTCCTGGACTTGGGAGAATACATCAATCTTTTAGTCATGTCACATACATCTCCATTCACCATCCTTGTTGAATCTTCAAAGTAGCCAACAAACCTCTTCAGAAGTGACCAATGAAAACACAAACAGAAATAAAAGCGAAATAAGAAAACTGAAGTTGCTACAAGCCAGTGGTAGTGTTGCTAACATAATGGAGGATTTTGATTCTTCAGACTCCTTAAACTTAGGAATTCAACAAGAAAATGTTTGGTTTCAGATTACTTGTATAAAGCATTAAAACAATGGGTTTAATAATGAAAAGGAGACTCAAGAAATGATATAAGATGCAGTGGCTCTAGGTCTGGAGAACCCTTAAGAACTAAAAGTGTATAAAAAAGGAATAATGGGAAACATTGAAAGAGAAGTAGATGAGTGGACATCAGTTAATCAGTTGTAAGTTTTCTAACCCGCTAAGTCTAGTCTACTTTGTTTTTTTATCTCTTTATGAATATATTTGCTTGGAACAACTGTGGTTTAGGTATGTCACATAAACAAAATTCTATCCAGAATACACTTATAAATTGTAATATTGGTATATGTTTTCTTTTAGAAACAAAGAAAAATAACAGTTGTGACTCCTTCATTAGAAATCTGTGGAATATTACAACTGTCAAATGGGCTTTTCTAGAATCTGTAGGAAAATTAGGAGGGATTATAACAATGTGGGATAGCTCTATCTTTAAAGTTAACTCTGTAGAATTTAGGGGGTAGTGGATTAGTCTATGCGGCATATATATTCCATCTTTTTTTAATTGTATGATAGTTAGTGTTTACGCTGTATCTTCTATGCAAGAACGTGTTGATCTGTGGGAACAAATCACCACTTTTAAGTTTCCTTTCAAACTACCAATGATGGTGCTAGGCAATTTCAATGAAACTGTACACGTTTATTGAAGAAGTAGTGGTTACCTTAATCTCTTAGATTCAACTTCATTCCCCAGATTCATATCCGACTGTGAACTGGTTGAATTCAATCTGTAAAGGCACCAGTTCACTTGGTTTAGGGGTGGCTCTATGAGGTGTATTGACAATGCTTTTGCTTCCTTGGATTTTTAGCTGCAGTTCATGTCTCTATATCTCTACCACTATGCTAAAGGGATGTCCAATCATTGTCAGCTGCTCCTCCAAAGCCTTGAGGTAGACTGGTGGTGGAAGCCTTTCCATTTCATAAACTACTGGTTGTCGCACCCTTCATTTTTAACAGATTTTAAGGCCCTCCGGTCTAATAGCTACAAGAAATTTCCAGGTGATTTTAGACTGATTAAAAAGCTAGGGATCATGGGAAAAAAGCTGAGACAGTGGAATAAATCCATTTTCAGGGATCAAAATCTAAAACTTGCAAACATCTAGAACTCCATTACAACAATTAAAAACTTAAGCAAAATGTGTCCCTTGTTTGAGACTTAAAAAACAAAGCTCCAAGGGCTGAACTCTGAACTATATGAGGTTAACAGAAGGATTGAAGATATCTAGCGGCAAAAATCCTGTCAAAATTAGTGTAAAATAGGAGATAAGAGCACTCGTTTTTTTACATATCTACAAGTCTAAGAAAAGGCTGCAACTATATTAGTAGATTGAACTTAATAATAGTCACCTAGTCTCCTCAAATGATATCAAAGAAGGCGTTATCAACTTCTTCTTCTCCTTATTTTCAAACCAACATGTAAAAAAATTGAAATGGAAGGTTTGGGGTTCTTTAAAATTTAGAAGCTAAGTCAATTTGGCTAGAAAAACCACCTTCAATGAAAGAAATGAAGCAAGTTGTGTAGGACTGTGATGGTTCCAAAGCCCCTAGCCCCAATGGTTTCACCTTCTCTTTCTATAAAAAGATATGGAATATCATCAGCTTAGAGGTTTTTATCCTAGTTAAAAAAAATTTATAACTGGTAAACTACTAAAGGGTATCAGCTCTTCCTTTGTTACTTTGATTCCAAAAACAAAGGGGTCGAGCAGATTCTCCTATTTTCATCTAATAAGGTTGATTCACGAGTTATATAAAATAGTGGCAAAACTACTGTCCATTAGGCTTTGATGTGCTCTGATAGATGTAATTAGTGTTAACTAGTTTGCATTCATTGTTGGGTGTCAAATTTTAGATGGGTTCATGATAACAAATGAGGTTATCTGTAACGGAAAAAACATGGCCTTTTACTAAAGGTAGATTTTCATAAAGCTTTTGACCCAATTTTGTAGGAACATAGTGACACTAACATGGGATACACGGGTTTTGGATCATACTAGAGAAAGCTGACCTTTGAATGCTTATCCACTTTCAAATTTACCCTCTTGATAAACGGTTCCCTTAGTAGAGGATTTAGTCTGGAGAAGGGTCTCAGGCAAGGGGACCCTTTCTTTTCTTTCCTATTTAACATCGCAGTTTAGTTGTTGATAGTTTTATTCAATTGGACATTAGCTTTAGGTTACTTTAAAGGCTTACAGACTACTCTAGAACATTACATAACTCATTTGCAATATGCCAATGACTCTGATTTTTCTGTCAAATTATTTTTCCTCTCTTATACATGCCAAGAGGATTCTTCATTGGTTTGAGATCATTTCCAGACAGAAAATTAATTTCTATAAAAGCTTACTAATAGGTATCAACTTGGATAATGACTACACCTCTAGCCTGGCGAACTCAGTTTTCTATTGTAGTGATACTTTTCTGGTCAGGTACCTTGGACTACCTTTTCGAGCCAATCCCAGCAGACTCTCTACTTGAAACCAGTGTTGTCCACAATCAGAGCAAAGCTAAGCATATAGAAAGGGAATTTTTTGAGCATGGAAGGAAGGTTATGTCTAATTGAATCAGTCTTGAGCTCTCTTCCTTTGTTTTACATGTTTGTTTTCGCCATACCAAAGGGTATTATTAAAGCCATCTCTTCTATAACCCTGACTTTTCTTTGGAAAGGAACCTTAACATCTCATGGCATTTTTAAGGTGGCTTGACACAAGGTAATAAAGAGTAAATCTTCTGGTGGTCTCAAGTTGCAATCTATACATAGCAAAAATTTGGCTCTGCTCTTTAAATGGCTATGGAATCTGGATAACGGAGTGGCAGGAGGTTGGCAAGAACACATTCTTCTAAAATACCGACCTTACTTTATAAATGGTATCCCTACTTTTACAGGTTCTTTATTGCCAACTTGGCATGACATGGTTTCAGCGATATCTTCAACACAAAACATAGCAAATCTTTTACATGCAAATGTTGGGGTCAAGGTGGGTGATAGGAGGAACATCCAGTTTTGGATCAACTCTTGGCTAGGCTCTACAACCACTATCCAGCTCTTATTCCCCAGACTTTATAACCTTTCCTTATAGCAAAAAACCAACCTTGCAGATATATATAGGTACAACGTGGTCTTGTTTTCTAAGATGGTGTAAACCACAAGTTATGAAAATTCCACAGCTCTGACATATACTCAGTTCAATTAGGTTGCCTCTTCTTTGATAGTCTCTCGGCCACTGAAAATAATCACTCCCCTGTTCTAGTATGGAATGGTTATGCCCCTCCAAAAATGGATTTGCTCATATGACTTCCTCTTTATGGTAGTCTGAGCACAAGAAGCTTGTTAGTTGCGAGGAGAATAATTAATTATAAGGAATCTCACTGTCCATTCTGCTCTAAGGAAACTAAGATAATTTTACTATTTGGCCTTTAGATTGAAGTCCTCAGTTAGAAATTTCAGCTACACGGGCTCAGATATTTTTAGAAATCCTGAATGTATTATGAATTGGACTAACTAATTAGGCCCCTCATTGTTTTGGTCTTTT
>NW_011502513.1:0-19573 GCF_000495115.2 Populus euphratica | reverse complement strand
ACTTATCTACATTTTTATTATCATCATTTTTTTTTCTTTTTTCTTTTTTTTTTCTTTTTTTTTGTTTTTGTTTTTTAATTATATACAATCCCTTTCCCTTAGTTGTTACCTTTAACAAAAGAACATAAATAATGTAATAATCCAATATGCAACCCACAATCATATGTTAAAGTGTGTGTGTGTAAATTAAGGTTTAAGAATACATGTTAAATAAGTATATGAGGAGAATTAAGTGGTAACAATACGAGAGTTTGTAAACCTGAATATTTCAGGAAGTATTATAATAGACCTTGTTAAGAATGGTCACTAAGATGCGTCTCAAGAGTCACTTTAACAAAAGAACTCCTTTACTCTGCCATCCTAGTAACAACAATTATGCACATGCTTTATGAAATGAAAAACAATTTTTTTTTTTTTTATCAACTACTACCCTCTCCCCCCAACCAAAACGAGACATTGTCTCCAATGTTCTAAGGTAGAAAGATAGAGTATAGAAGATATCACCTGAAGTAACGAACACTGACAAAACCTGAAACACACTGAAACAAAAATAAGAAATAACAAAACACAATAATAAAACCAAAAGACACAAGTTTTTACAAACAAAAAAAATTCAAATCACAGTTGTGATTGTGGCTCACATCTTCCCTTGGTTTTACGTCCAAGAACAACTTAAACGCCCTCAATGGGTCGGGGATAGGCTTCCCATCCAGTTTTCTTAAAAACTGGCAAACAGGGTCTTTTTTAGTCAGATTCCCAAGACTAAGTCGATCATGTTCTTTATGAAATAGTGGCCATAAATCATGAATTGCACGATGCATATCTCCACTAGAATGCGTCTCAAGAGTCAATAAAAGATTATCTAAAGACTCCTTACTCAGGCCATCCTTAATGAATTGTATTTTATCTTCACGGTTTATAGATACCATTCCTAAAGAACGACATTGTGTATTACAAGTCCATCTAGCACATCGATGACAAACTTCTAGTCGTTTTGCACGACGTTTCTTTGCAAAAGTGCTTTTACCTGTTTCAGGCATGTGTGAAATGAAGTTAGAGGACTCACCTGATAATCGGACCTTTGCTTCAATCAACCAGCGAATCTCTTCAGGAATTCCATGATTCATTAACAATCTCAATCTTGCACATCTAGCACGGTAAATTTTTGTAATCGCATTCTGAGGCAGAGCGGGAAAATAATAGATATCAGTAATTGTGGGAAACTGAAAGAACCGACTTAAGTCACGGAGTACCGTTATCCGCCATTTGACCGGGGTGAGATAAACTAGCAAAAATCACTAAAAAAGAAACACAAAAACAATGTGAGAAAAAAATAATCAACCTTTATCTATAAGATCATTCCAACCAGTTGATTCATTTTCACTAGGAAAATTATCAAAGTAAGCTTTCAAACGATGTCCATTTTCCTTAAAATTATTGTCATTCATTGAATTCTCAATATCACAGGCCCCATAAGGATTGCTCCATCTTGATCTTAGCTCTCTAGAGATTGCATAGAGTTGAGAATTATAAAACAAAACTTTTTGACCAGTATCAATCTTTTGACAATTTTCACAAGTTTTGCAGAATGCATGCGTGTCCTTGAACATGGTGGACCAATAAAATCCACTTTGAAAGATTTTTGAAATTGTCTTTTTTGACGAGAAACAACTTCCACATGCTTCAGAATGACAAAGTTTAATGACACTACTTACCTCATTGTCGGGAATGAATCTTTGAAATATTTGATCAGGACAATATTTGAATAAGTTAGGGTCATCACAATAAAAGCTCTTCACTTCGTTCAAAAACTTTTCTTTGTCTTGAGTACTCCAATCAGTTGGCAAATCTCCTAAAGCAAGAAAATTGAATTTTTTATCATACCAAGGCATTGGACTAAGAGAAAGTAAGGATTCGTTAGGAAAGTAATCATCGATTGATGTGATGTCAGATGTCGAATCTGTTGTCACTGTTAACAAAAGATTCGCATCAACATTTTCTATGCGTTTGGTATCCGTGATTTCTTCCTTAGAATAAATCATTTGCAAATCTTCCGATTCATCTAACTCATTTTTACTTAAAGTAGATTCAAGTTGATCATAAACTAATTCGTCAATATGATCTACTTCTTGTAAATCATTATCATCTCCAGGTTGCTTGCAAATGTTGAAAATATTCATCTCCAATGTCATGTTTCCAAATGATAGCTTCATCAGTCCATTCCTACAATTAATCAATGCGTTAGAGGTTGCAAGAAACGGACGTCCTAAAATAACAGGAAATGAATTACATGCTTCAACAGGTTCTGTGTCCAAGACAATAAAATCCACAGGATAAATGAATTTATCGACTTGTACTAACACATCTTCAATTATTCCTCTAGGCATTTTTACAGATCTATCGGCAAGTAAAAGAGATATAGAAGTTGGTTTTAACTCACCTAGATTGAGACTTTGAAAAACTGAATATGGAAGTAAATTCACACTAGCACCAAGATCAAGTAAGACTCTTTCAATTTTATGCTCTCCAATAAAGCAAGAAATTGTAGGACAACCAGGGTCTTTATATTTCAAAGCATTATTGTTTTGAAGAATAGCACTTACTTGTTCGGCTAGAAAGGCTTTCTTTTTCACATTCAGTTTCCTCTTCACAGTGCATAGATCTTTCAAAAATTTAGCATAGGAAGGAACTTGTTTAATTGCATCCAACAATGGTATATTGATCCTTACCTGTTTGAAAATTTCAAAAATTTCAGAGTTGTGATTAACTTTCCTTTGTTTGGTCATGGCTTGAGGAAATGGAAGTGCTGGTGGTGAATCAGTCATTTCTTTGCAATTTTCAGATTCATCCCCTTCCTTACCCTCAGAGATTGATTCATCATCTTTCTCATAAGGTTCAAGAGAGGGTTTTTCAATAACCTTACCACTACAAAGAGTGATGACTCATTTGACTTGATCCATGTGTTGGCTTCCGGAACTACTTGCATTTGCATTGTATTGCCCTTTAGGATTTTGTTGTGTTTGAGATGGAAACTTACCTTTCTCTTGGAAACTAAGAGCAGATGTTAATTTAGCAAGAGTATCTTTAAAATCTGTCATGTTTTGAACAAGTTGAGTATTAATTGTCTCTTGCTTTTCAATGAATGCATGCAATGTTTCCTCAAGATTTCTTCTAGGAGGTGGAGCATAAGAAGGTGCATATCCATGAGAATTTTGGAAATTGTGGTGTGCTTGAAACGGTGGTTGTGAAGTTTGTGCATTGTTGTTATCACTCTTCCAACTGAAATTTGGGTGATTTCTCCAACCAGGGTTGTATGTTTGGGAGTATGGGGTGTGGTTGGCCCTTTGGAAACTGTTTAAAGCATGGGCTTGTTCATGGACACATTCCTTCAAAGAAGGCAAGGTTGGACAATCGTTGGTTGAGGGTTCATTTGTTTCACAGATTTGACACACAATGTGTTCAACAGATTTTAATTGACCATTCTTTTTTAATTCTAGTGCCTCGACTTTTCTAGCTAAAGATGCCAACTTGGCTTGAAGGTCATGATCTTCCCTAAGGTTGTACATACCTCCACTAGATGTATGAGGTTGAGATTTACTCGGTGCCTCATAAGTACCCGTGGTGTCCCAATTTTGAGCATTTTCAGCTAACAAGTCTAAGTACTCCATTGCTTCATCAGGGTCTTTATCTTCAAAAGTTGCATTGCACATCAATTCAACCATTTGCCTATCTTTAGGTGTTAACCCTTCATAGAAATGTGAAACCAATCTCCATGTTTCAAAACCATGATGAGGGCAAGTACTAAGCAAATCTCGATACCTATCCCAACATTGGTAAAATGTTTCTCCTGGTTTTTGAGTGAAAGTGGTGATTTTTCTTTTGAAAGAGTTTGTTCTGTGAGATGAAAAAAACTTCTTTAAAAACTATTGTTGCATTTTATCCCAAGCACAAATGGATCCTGGTCTCAAATTTTGTAGCCATGTTTTAGCTTTATCTTTTAATGAAAAAGGAAAAAGCTTTAATCTGATGGTGTTCATGCTACAATTTAAATTATTATATGTGTTGCAGACCTCCTCAAATTCCCTTAAATGCAAGTATGGATTTTCCAATTCTAAGCCATGAAAAGAAGGTAAAAGTTGAATAATACCTGGTTTAAAATTAAAATGAGATGCATCGGGAGGAAAAACTATGCATGATGGTGCACTTGTTCTTGTGGGATTCATGTGGTCTCTAAGTGTTCTAGCACGGTTATTCTCATTATTCTCATTATGAAGTGATTGATTATTTTCTTCGGCCATATTTTCTGAAAATGATGAGGATACCCTACAAAGACTACCACTTAATGTACGTGACCACACTCTCATGCACGTTTAGGAATAGAATAAAAGGAAGAAGAAAACAAAAGAAGAAGAAATAAGAGAAAAGAAACAAAGTTATATACAAGAAAAGTGAAAAGTGAAAATAAAATAAATATTATAATTTATACAAAACTTACCTCCCCGGCAACGACGCCAAAAACTTGACACGACTAAAAGATTGATGTCTTCTCCCAAGTGCAGGAGTGTCGAAGTAATAAATAACCCGGCAAGACCAGGGTCGAACCACAGGGAGGTTAATTGTACAAATTATAAACGACAATAGTACAATAACAATAATAATAAGAACAACAACAATAATAATAGTAATAACAATAATAACAACAATGACAATAACAATAACAATAACAATAATAATAATAATAATAATAATAATAATAATAATAATAATAATAATAATAATAATAATAATAAAGAAAGAGAAGAAGAAGAAGATGATGAGAACTTGGAGATGGAAAATTAATGTAATGATTAAACAATAATAATAACAAATGTCAAGGTTAGAGGTTTCACTAATGGTATGTCAAACAAGTATAGTATAAACTCTTATTATTCGAATGGAAACCACACATAAAGGAGGTTCCAATCTGATTATAGATTGTTAACATGATTACATTAGTCATCTTATTCAATTAATGCTAATACTTGTAAATCTCGTCAAGCATTCATGATTATAACTTATGTTAACAACAAATCAAGTTCCTTTCATAGCTCAGGTGTCGGTTATACCATACAGTATGGGCTATGAAAGTGCCAAGCATTTGTTGTACCAAGTGTCATACAACATAAATCAAGATTAGTCATTTAACAAGCAAAGTATTAAAGAGTGAACAAGATAACAAATACAAAACATGTTAGTATCAAACATTAAAGTCCATATTAAGTTTACACTATACTTATTCTTACACCATTAGTGTAACCTTTTCACCTTGACATAATAAACTTAGCTAGACATAATGAAAGAAATAAAAAATAAATAAACAAAATAAAAACATCAATAAGATAAAAGTTAACTAAGTAAATGAAAGGAAATGAAAGGTCATTGATAACGTTAAAATTGGAACCACTTGCAAACATGAAAGTTGTAGGCAATTGTCTCAGCTGTCTTGTGTAACAAAATTCAGCTAATTTGGACTTCTAAAACTCCAGATATGGCCAAAATACTGAACAGTGCTCGGGTTGGAGGACAAATTCGGGCTTCTTTGTTGTTACTACAATTTGGACTTGAAAATGATCTTTCTAGATCTTAGGCTCCATATGAAAGTTGTAGGCCTATGTTTTACCTTTCCATCCATATAAATTGGACCTAAATATGAGATCTACAACTCCAGATATGATCCAATTACGAAACAGTGTTTCGGTATGGACTCCACCGACATCTCTTTTCGGAGTTTAGCCATCTCTTTGTCCTTTCAATTTCACTTCTTAAATTCATCAATCAATCCTTTCATTTATGTGATAGGCCTGCATTAAAAATAGACATTTACCACAAATTATAGGTATCTTATATTATTAGATACATTATTATAGGTATCTTATATTATTAAATAGACATTTACCACAAATTATAGGTATCTTATATTATTAGATACATTATTATAAAACATGTTTTAGTTAAGGAGTTATTGATACTTCAAGTGCAAAATGATGATATAAAACCTTGATAAAAATGCACTTTTAAGTACTAATCATAAATCTCGTCAAGCATTCATGATTATAACTTATGTTAACAACAAATCAAGTTCCTTTCATAGCTCAGGTGTCGGTTATACCATACAGTATGAACTATGAAAGTGCCAAGCATTTGTTGTAGCAAGTGTTATACAACATAAATCAAGATTAGTCATTTAACAAGCAAAGTATTAAAGAGTGAACAAGATAACAAATATAAAACATTAAAGTCCATATTGAGTTTACACTATACTTATTCTTACACCATTAGTGTAACCTTTTCACCTTGACATAATAAACTTAGCTAGACATAATGAAACAAAGAAAAATAGATGAACAAAATAAGAACATAAATAAGATAAGAGTTAATTAAACAAAGGAAAGAAATTGAAAGGCATAACCTTGATATTAATGAAAGCAAAGCAATACAAAAAAATACAAGAGAGAAAGCAAGAGCATTATCTTGATCTGGAAACCAAGATGCCTAAATGCATGGCAAATGCCTCCTTTTATAGGCCAAAATTGAGAACTATTGATTTGATGACTAATAGATGAGTGGGTGGCCAACTCTTGACTTGGTGACAATCCTTATCTTCTCTTGTCTCCCAAAACGTCATTGATAACGTCAAAATTGGAGCCACTTGAAAACATAAAAGTTATAGGCAATTGTCTCAGCTTTCTTAAGTAAAACATTCAGCTCATTTGGACTTCTAGAACTCCAGATATGGCCAAAATACTGAACAGTACTCGGGCTGGAGGACAGCTTCGAGATTCTTTGTTGTTGCAATAATTTGGACTTGAAAGTGGCCTTTTTAGATCTTGGGCTCCTATGAAAGTTGTAGGCCTATGTCTTACCTTTCCATCCATATAAAGTATACCTAAATCTAAGATCTATAGCTCCAGATATGACCCAATTACCAAACAGTGTTCCGGTTTGGATTGCACCGACATCTCTTTTCTAATTTTGGTCATCTCTTTGCCTTTGCAATTTAAGTTCTTAAAGTCATCAATCAATCCTTTCATTTATGTGATAGGCCTGCATTTAAAATAAACATTTACCATAAATTAAAGGTATCTTATATTATTAGATATATTATTATAAAACATGCTTTAGTTAAGGAGTTATTGATACTTCAAGTGCAAAATGATGATGTAAAACCATGATAAAAATGCACTTTTAAGTACTAATCACACCCCCCAATCAGCTTATTACTAGTCCCTAGTAATGAAAGCGTTAAAATAGAAGAACAATTTGCAAATTCCACAAAGCAAGGTATTCATCATTTAACTTCCATTAATCTATCTAGATAAATAAACTCTCATTTATATATATATCTGCTCAATACCTCTTAACAAGATATTAATAAACCTTTCTTTTGTGCTCAATGTATCAACACATAATTATGGGTCTTTTCTTGGACGAAAACAAAATTTTTGTTCTAATGTTTAAAATTAACTTCCTTGGGTTGGGATTATTATTTTTGTCTTTTTTTTTTGTTTTTTTTAATTATATATACATATAATTTAAAAACATCATGCATCTTTAACCTATGTAACGAGATTTCGGCTAATGACTCCCAGACCAGTTGGTCTTAGGGCATTAGGTGTTAAGACACCCCTACGAGCTTAGTAACTTGGGTCGTAGATACTGATATGTAGATAGTGCAATGTTTGATTTCCTTAAGCTTTTCTCCTCAACCCATGTAACAAGCGTTGGGCCAATAGCTCCCAAGTCAGTTGACTTTAGGGTATTAAGTGTTAAAACACCCTTTCGGGCTTAATTGCTTAGGTTAGGGAGGCTACGAAACCAAACTTATCTACATTTTTATGATCATCATTTTTTTTTCTTTTTTTTCTTTTTTTTGTTTTTTAATTATATACAATCCCTTTCCCTTAGTTGTTACCTTTAACAAAAGAACATAAATAATGTAATAATCCAATATGCAACCCACAATCAGTAATAATCCAATATAGAACCCACAATCATATGTTAAAGTGTGTGTGTGTAAATTAAGGTTTAAGAGTACATGTTAAATAAGTATATGAGCAGAATTAAGTGATAACAATGCGAGAGTTTGTAAACCTAAATATTTCAAGAAGTATTATAATAGACCTTGTTAAGAACGGTTACTAAGATGTATCTCAAGAGTCACTTTAACAAAAGAACTCCTTTACTCTGCCATCCTAGTAACAACAATTATGCACATGCTTTATGAAATGAAAAACAATTTTTTTTTTATCAATTACTACCCTCTCCCCCCAACCAAAACGAGACATTGTCCTCAATGTTTAAAGGTAGAAAGATAGAGTATAGAAGATATCACCTGAAATAACGAACACTAACAAACCTGAAACACACTGAAACAAAATAAGAAATAACAAAACACAATAATAAAACCAAAAGACACAAAAATTCACAAATGAAGGCTCAAATCCAATCTAAGCTTTTTACGGCTTTTCTTAGATGACCAATTTATACTACTCATGGAGGGATCAATCACAAGAATGAAGGATTGTAGTTGGTCAATTAATTGTTCAGCAGTAGCAGCAGAGATTATGATTTGTCGTGCAGAAGATGTTAGAAATTCCTGTTCTACAGCATGATCAAGAAAAGACAACAACTTATCATAATAACTATTAATATTTAACAAACCTATGGGTTTATGGTGAATGTGCAGTTGAGCCCAAGAGGAAATATGAAAGATCTCTTCCAATATACTTAGACCACCTGGTAGAGCAATGAAGGCATCAGCATGGTTAAACATTGCATTCATTCGAGCTGACATTGTAGAGACCTGAAGTTTCTCTCCAATTGTTTTTCCAATGATGTCTCCTTGTGCTCAAGCTTCGGGGACGACCCCCAAAACTTGACTACCTCCTAAAAATGCAGCTATTGACACACCTCCCATTAACCCAAGATTGCCTCCCCCATATACTAAATGAATATTTCTCTCAGCTAGCACTTGACCAAGATGATTTGCTGATTCTAAAAACTCCTTTTCTTTCCCAGGACTAGATCCACCGAAAACACAAATATTTCTTATATGATGACTTGAGGAACTTGCCATTTCTACACACTTCTATATTTGTTGAATGTATGGGTTGAGTAGAAATGAAAGGAAGGAAGAGAGGGTTTTATAGATGAGAAATTAGAAAGGCAATCATACCACCCATATGCAGGCCAGCTGGAGTCTCACACTGTCTCTCTCTCTCTCTCTTTATTTATTTATTTATTTACTTTTAAAAAAGCATGTGTATGTATAGGTAGTTGTGATTGTGGCTCTCATCTTCCCTTGGTTTTATGTCTAAGAACGGCTTAAACACCCTCTATGGGTCGGGGATAGGCTTCCCATCCAGTTTTCTTAAAAACTGGCAAACAAGGTCTTTTTTAGTCAGATTCCCAAGACTAAGTTGATCATGTTCTTTATGAAATAGTGGTCATAAATCATGAATTGCACGATGCACATCTCCACTAGGATGCGTCTCAAGAGTCCATAGAAGATTATCTAAAGACTCCTTACTTAGGCCATCCTTAATGAATTGTATTTTATCTTCACAGTTTATAGATACCATTCCTAAAGAACGACATTGTGTATTACAAGTCCATCTAGCACATCGATGACAGACTTTCAGTCGTTTTGCACGACTTTTCTTTGCAAAAGTGCTTTTACCTATTCCAAGCATGTGTGAAATGAAGGAGTTAGAGGACTCACCTGATAATCGGACCTTTGCTTCAATGAACCAGAGAATATCTTCAGGAATTCCATGATTCATTAACAATCTCAATCTTGTACATCTAGCACGGTAAATTTTTGTAATCGCATTCTGAGGCAGAGCGGGAAAATACTTTTTCAATTTTTCAAGATTAGTGTCCTTTTTCAAATGAGAATTAGAAGAGAGATTCAAAGAATTGCACAAATATATACACAGATATCAGTTATTGTGGAAAACTGAAAGAACCGATTTAAGTCACGGAATACCATTATCCACCATTTGACCGGGGTGAGAGAAACTAGCAAAAAACACTAAAAAAGAAACACAAAATCAATGTAAGAAAAACAAAATAATCAACCTTTATCTACAAGATCATTCAAACCAGTTGATTCATTTTCACTAGAAAAATTATCAAAGTAAGCTTTCAAACGATGTCCATTTTCCTTAAAATCATTGTCATTCATTGAATTCTCAATATCATAAGCCCCATAAGGATTGCTCCATCTTGATCTTAGCTCTCTAGGTAATGAATAGAGTTGAGAATTATAAAACAAAACGTTTTGACCAGTATTAATCTTTTGACAATTTTCACAAGTTTTGCAGAATGCATGCGTGTCCTTGAACATGGTGGGCCAATAAAATCCATTTTGAAAGATTTTTATAGCTGTCTTTTTTAACGAGAAATAACTTCCACATGCTTCAGAATGACAAAGTTTAATGACACTACTTACCTCATTGTTGGGAATGAATCTTTGAAATATTTGATCAGGACAATATTTGAATAAGTTAGGTTCATCACAATAAAAGCTCTTCACTTCGTTCAAAAACATTTCTTTGTCTTGGGTACTCCAATCAGCTGGCAAATCTCCTAAAGCAAGAAAATTGATATTTTTATCATACCAAGGCATTGGACTAAGAGAAAGTAAGGATTCGTTAGGAAAGTAATCATCGATTGGTGTGATGTCAGATGTCGAATCTATTGTCACTATTAACAAAACATTCATTCGCATCAATATTTTCGGTGCGTTTTTCATCTGTGATTCCTTCCTCAGAATAAATCATTTGTAAATCTTCAGATTCATCCAATTCATTTTTACTTAAAGTAGATTTAAGTTGATCATAAACTAATTCGTCAATATGATCTACTTCTTGTAAATCATTATCATCTCCAGGTTGCTTGTAAATGTTGAAAATATTAAATGCGTTAGAGGTTGCAAGAAATGAACGTCCTAAAATAACAGGAAATGAATTACATGCTTCAACAGGTTCTGTGTCCAAGAGAATAAAATCCACAGGATAAATGAATTTATCAACTTGTACTAACACATCTTCAATTATTCCTCTAGGCACTTTTACAGATCTATCGGTGAGTAAAAGAGATATAGAAGTTGGTTTTAACTCACCTAGATTGAGACTCTGAAAAACTAAATATGGAAGTAAATTCACACTAGCACCAAGATCAAGTAAAGCTCTTTCAATTTTATGCTCTCCAATAAAGCAAGAAATTGTAGGACAACCAGGGTCTTTATATTTCAAAGCATTATTGTTCTGAAGAATGACACTTACTTGTTCGGCTAGAAAGGCTTTCTTTTTCATATTCAGTTTCCTCTTCACAGTGCATAGATCTTTCAAAAATTTAGCATATAAAGGAACCTGTTTAATAGCATCCAACAAAGGTATATTGATCCTTACCTGTTTGAAAGTTTCAAAGATTTTAGAGTTGTGATTGACTTTCCTTTGTTTGGTTATGGCTTGAGGAAATGGAAGTGCTGGCGGAGAATCAGTCTTTTCCTTGCAATTTTCAGATTCAACCCTTTCCTTACCCTCAGAGATTGACTCATCATCTTTCTCATAAGGTTCAAGAGAGGGTTTTTCAATAACCTTAACACTGCGCAGAGTAGTGACTAATTTGACTTGATCCATGTGTTGGCTTCCGGAACTACTTGCATTTGCATTGTATTGCCCTTTGGGATTTTGTTGTGTTTGAGATGGAAACTTACCTTTCTCTTGGAAACTGAGAGCAGATGTTAATTTAGCAAGAGTATCTTTAAAATCTGTCATGTTTTGAGCAAGTTGAGTATTGATTGTCTCTTGCTTTTCAATGAATGCATGCAATGTTTCCTCAAGATTTCTTCTAGGAGGTGGAGCATAAGGAGGTGCATATCCATGAGAATTTTGGAAATTGTGGTGTGCTTGAAACGGTGGTTGTGAAGTTTGTGAATTGTTGTTCTCACTCTTCCAACTGAAATTTGGGTGATTTCTCCAACCAGGGTTGTATATTTGGGAGTATGGGTTGTGGTTGGCCCTTTGGAAACTGTTTAAAGCATAGGCTTGTTCATGGAGACATTCTTTAAAAGAAGGCAAGGTTGGACAATCGTTGGTTGAGTGTTCATTTGTTTCACATATTTGACACACAATGTTTTCAATAGATTTTAATTGACCACTCTTTTTCAATTCTAGTGCCTCAACTTTTCTAGCTAAAGATGCAAACTTGGCTTGAAGGTCATGATCTTCCCTAAGGTTGTACATACCTCCACTAGATGTATGAGGTTGAGTTTTACTCGGTGCCTCATAAGTACCTGTGGTGTCCTAATTTTGAGCATTTTCAGCTAACAAGTCTAAGTACTCCATTCCTTCATCAGGATCTTTATCTTCAAAAGTTCCATTACACATGAATTCAACCATTTGTCTATCTCTAGGTGTTAACCCTTTATAGAAATGTGAAACCAATCTCCATATTTCAAAACCATGATGAGGGCAAGTACTAAGCAAGTCTCGATACCTATCCCAACATTGGTAATATGTTTCTCCTGGTTTTTGAGTGAAAGTGGTGATTTGTCTTTTGAAAGAGTTTGTTTTATGAGATGGGAAAAACTTCTTTAAAAACTGTTGTTGCATTTCATCCCCAGCACGAATGGATCCTGGTCTCAAATTTTGTAGCCATGTTTTAGCTTTATCTTTTAATGAAAAAGGAAAAGGCTTTAATCTGATAGTGTTCATGCTACAATTTAAATTATTATATGTGTTGCAGACCTCCTCAAATTCCCTTAAATGCAAGTATGGATTTTCTAAATCTAAGCCATGGAAAAAAGGTAAAAGTTGAATAATACCTGGTTTAAAATTAAAATGAGATGCACCGGGAGGAAAAACTATGCATGATAGTGCACTTGTTCTTGTGGGATTCATGTGGTCTCTAAGTGTTCTAGCACGGTTATTCTCATTATTCTCATTATGAAGTGATTGATTATCTTCTTCGGCCATATTTTCTGAAAATGATGAGGATACCGTACAAAGTCTACTACTTGATGTACGTGACCACAGTCTCATGCACGTGTAGGAATAGAATAAAAGGAAGAAGAAAACAAAAGAAGAAGAAACAAGAGAAAAGAAACAAAGTTATATACAAGAAAAGTGAAAAGAGAAAATAAAATAACTACTATAATTATACAAGAACTTACCTCCCCGGCAACAGCGCCAAAAACTTGACACGACTAAAAGATTGATGTCTTCTTCCAAGTGCAGGAGTGTCGAAGTAATAAATAACCCGGCAAGACCGGGGTCGAACCACAGGGAGGTTAATTGTACAAATTATAAATAACAATAATACAACAATAATAACAATAACAACAAGAATAATAATAATAGTAATAACAACAACAACAACAACAACAACAACAATAATAATAATAATAATAATAATAATAATAATAGTAGTAGTAATACTAATAATAAGTAGTAGTAGTAGTAATAATAATAATAGTAATAATAAAGAAAAAGAAGAAGAAGAAGAAGAAGAAGATGAGAACTTTGAGATAGAATATTAACGTAAAGATTTAACAACAATAACGATAAATGTCAAGGTTAGAGGATCCACTATGGTATGTCAAACAAGTATAGTATAAACTCTTATTAGTCAATTGGAAACCACACACAAAGGAGGTTCCAATCAGATTATATATTGTTAACATGATTACATTAGTCATCTTATTCAATTAATGCTAATACTTGTAAATCTCGTCAAGCATTCATGATTATAACTTATGTTAACAACAAATCAAGTTTCTTTCATAGCTCAGGTGTCGGTTATACCATACAGTATGGGCTATGAAAGTGCCAAGCATTTGTTGTACCAAGTGTTATACAACATAAATCAAGATTAGTCATTTAACAAGCAAAGTATTAAAGAGTGAACAAGATAAGAAATACAAAACATGTTAGTATCAAACATTAAAGTCCATATTGAGTTTACACTATACTTATTCTTACACCATTAGTGTAACCTTTTCACCTTGACATAATAAACTTAGCTAAACATAACAAAAGAAAGAAAAATAAATAAACAAAATAAGAACACAAATAAGATAAGAGTTAACTAAGTAAAAGAAAGGAAATCAAAGGCATAAACTTGATATTAATGAAAGCAAAGCATAAATATTACAAAAAATACAAAGAGAGAAAGCAAGAGCATGATCTTGATCTGCACACCAAGATACCTAAATGCATGGCAAATGCCTCCTTTTATAGGCCAAAATTGGGAACTATTGATTTGATGACTAATTGATGAGTGGGTAGCCAACTCTTGACTTAGTGACAATCCTTATCTTCTCTTGTCTGCCCAAAACGTCATTGATAACGTCAAAATTGGAGCCAGTTGCAAACATGAAAGTTGTAGGAAATTGTCTCATCTTTCTTGTGTAAAACATTCAGCTCATTTGGACTTCTAGAACTCCAGATATGGCCAAAATACTGAACAGTACTCGGGCTGGAGGACAGCTTCGAGATTCTTTGTTGTTGCAATAATTTGGACTTGAAAATGGCCTTTTTAGATCTTGGGCTCCTATGAAAGTTGTAGGCGTATGTCTTACCTTTCCATCCATATAAAGTATACCTAAATCTAAGATCTATAGCTCCAGATATGACCCAATTACCGAACAGTGTTCCGGTTTGGATTGCACCGACATCTCTTTTCTAATTTTGATCATCGTTTTGCCCTTGCAATTTAAGTTCTTAAAGTCATCAATCAATCCTTTCATTTATGTGGTAGGCCTGCATTTAAAATGAATATTTACCACAAATTAAATGTATCTTATATTATTAGATATATTATTATAAAACATGCTTTAGATAAGGAGTTATTGATACTTGAAGTGCAAAATGATGATATAAAACCATGATAAAAATGCACTTTTAAGTACTAATCACTATCACCTAATAACTTGGAGGTTGATGAATTCTTTATATATAATTAGTCATCATTCACTTCTTTATAAGTGAAGAACATCCTTTTTTTAATGCATACATGTCTAGTTGTATTAGTTTCAACCCACCAATAATTAAGACATTTAATCAAATTGACTTTAAAAGCAATAATAAACATATTCATTTCCAAAACTATATCAACAAGGTAATCAACCTCATTGATATTGACTTCAATAATCATTATCTTTTTTGGGTTACCATGTTGAGCCTTATTTCTATAACTCTTGACTAGTTGTCTTGTCTTGTTATGAAAAGCAGATCCATTAAAAGGTTTGACAATACTTTTTCCCTTGTTAACGAGCTTTGTCTTTCAGTTTTTATTGTGGAACTTTACCTTTAGATCCACAAAGTTTGCTTTAGAGGCTATGCCAAAAGATTTGGCTTTTTTTTTTTTCTTTTCAGACAACTTATTATCCTCATTTAGCCTTAAGATGTGGTTTTAAAATCTTATTTTTTTGCTCTCATACTTAAACTAATTTTTGAATTCTTTTAAAAATGGTGAAAATTTCTTAATAATTGCAATCACTTGAAAGGATTCACTTATAGGTATTTTTTTTTTTTGCATACATATATTGCAAAGTGAGTTGAAACTCTTGAATGTAACTCATAATAATTCTTAAATCAACCATTTTAAAATTTGAAAATTTATCGACTTTGAACTTTTCCATACCAATAATTTCAACCTTGAAGTTTTTGTCCAAAGTTTTCAAAAGTACCTTTACACTCTTTATTGAACCATACATATTATACTGTGTATTGTCTAATATATTCAAGATGTGGTTCTTACATAATAAATCACTATAATTTTACCATCCAAAGCTACCATGTTAATATAATCAATCATATTCATTGTTTGACAGCTTTGGTGTATTTTTTTAGACAGAACTTTTACAAGTTCAAGGTGGTCACATGAAGCAGCATTTTATGTAGCTATTTTTTAAAGTCTCTCTAGTCAGTATATAGTAATAGGTGGGTATGATTTTTAACTTTCTATTGTTTTCCAATTTGTCACAAGTAACTAGATATGTGATCATATAATGTTTAGTTTATAATCATGCAAAGCTATAATTTCATTCTAAGCTTGCAATCATAACAAAAGACTAGTATACATACAAAGCAAGTATTTAATCATACATAAGAGATTGAAACTAACTTCTAATTACAAAAAAGTAAAAGAATTATAGCCCTTGACACAAAACACTATAACAATAACAATGTTTTTCTTTAGTATTGGTCCCTAGGCTTATATATGCTTTGGTTCCTTTATTTATTTTTCTTTTTATTTGGTCATTTGACATTGCTTTTGGTTTGCAAATAGTTTTGGTGATTTATTTTCAATCTTTAAGGTGTCGAGAAAATATGGGTTTGCAAATATTTTTTGAAACAAAATTCAATTTATTTTATTTAGAATAATTAGAGCTTTAAAGATTGAATTTAAAGCTAAAAAACATGTTTGACACCTTTTCCCTCCAAATTCAAGGATTGATCTACATAGTCAACAGGAAGTTTATGTTCTTTTTATTTTTTTATCAGTCTTTTAAATTTTATTTTATTTTAAATTTGATCCCTTTTCATTAGCTTTATTTAGGATTTAACTTGGTATTTTATTTTGGTTGCCTTGTGATTGTGCATCAAAAGTGTCATTAAGTCTCTTATTTTACATATGTATTTATTGTTTTTATTTGGTTGTTTTTATAATAATTGATGTATTTTTTAGTAATGATGTTTGTTTTAATGTTTCGATAGGTTTTTGGAGCTTAAATGAATTAATTCAGAAAATTCAACGTCGGAATTCAGAACAAAGAATTGAAGAGACATTTAGTTGAAGATTGAAGCAAATCTTGGTTCAAATAAGTGCTCCAAATTTGTCCCAAAAATCAATTCTATTCCAATTCTAGAAAAGAATATCATATGATTTATTTCAAGCCCAAACTTCCTTATGTTGTGTGCAAACTTCAACCATTAAACACTCAAGGTTTCAATGTCAATCTTAGCCCAAATAATAAGTACATTTGTATACTTATTTGATGCTCAAATTCAGCCCAAAATCAGCCCCAAATCAACCCCAAATCAACCTTCAAATCAACCCAAACACAATCCATGATCTTACATGTCCACACAACAAATAACAATTGATTTATTTTGGGTAATCCATTGATCCAAGAAGGCAAGCACATGGATGGAAAGCTGGAGGGGATATTTTAACATTATTTTGGGTCAAAAATAAGAAGGAGACACCTCATAAATGAGGAAGAAAAACGTGCACCAAAGTAGTTGTAAAGCTGTCTTGATTTGATTTTTCAGAACACCGTTCGGTGTTTTGCCCATAAATTTGGACTCAGGTGTCCAAATGAGCTGTTCTTTAATGATCTGGAAAGGTGACAGAATTGCCTATAAATATGTCTCTAATAGACTTCTCAATAAAAAGCTTCTAAGAGGGTCGAATTGCTGTCCAAAGTTAGAGTTAGATTTGTGTTCGAATTTTTTCTGAAATTGTATTGTGTTCTTCTTTATAGATTTCGGTTCTTTAGTTTGTAAAACTTATTATTTCAGTTGGATTCAAGTTCTTTCATGTTTATTGAAGTGTTCTTATATATAATCATTGTTGGCTAAACTCTTTCTTGGATCCAAATCAAGGATAATGGTGATTGAGGTGAGTTCTTTAGGATATGAATGATTCCTTGGTTCTCTAAAGAACTGAAAACGACTTATCGAAGAACAACTGACTTCGTGGCGTCATCCTTATACTTCTCGTTCGCGAATCAATATTCGTTGGGTGGGGGTTTCTGTTTTCAATAGTGCTGGTGCCTAGGTACAAGTTATCTTTGTGTCACACTCCTATCAAACCTGATTTACTTGGCTTTTCGGGAATTGGCATCTTTGCGTGTGGGTTGCGTGACCATGTGATCACGAGGTTCGCATCATTTGGTATCAGAGCTTGGCTCCATTAATCAGGTTATATCCTCCTGAAATTTTCGTTTCTTGTTAATTCCGCAAAAAATTCCTTAGTATCCAATTTCTTCTTCTCCTCGAATTTGCGGCATATAAAAAGGAAAAAAAAAATTGTTATTTCATTCTGTTATTGTTCAAAATATATCAGTAACATAAAAAAAAAAAAAGAGAGAGAAAAGAGAAAAGAAAAGAAAAATTGTTCAAAAAGACGTTTATTAGATTCTGCCGCAGAAAACTAAACAAGGGACAATTGGATCAATCAACTCGGAATTAGCTCAAATTTGATATTCGAATTACTGGGGTCCTAATCGCATTACATATCAAATTTGGGGTCAATTGGATATCATTTGCTTTGGGTTTCAAATTCGGGTCTATTCAGGTCTGATTCATAACGTTTTTACGTCAGTATATCAAACGTTGTCATAAATTGCTCAAACCTTATATTCTGTCTATTTGGGTTGATATCGCACTATATCTGAAATTTTAACTCAATTGAACATTATTTACTTTAGGTTCCAGATTCGGACTTAACTTGTCGTAAACGAGTCTGTCTTGCGTCACCATTTCAAAATTCGCTTGCTTTTTGTTGATTTCGTTTCTTGCAGTTTATTTTCATCATATCCAACATATTTGGGTGTTTTTTTTTAATGATTTTGCATATTTTTTGTTTCTGTTTTTATTCGCGTCTTCAGTTTCGTTCATATTTCGGATAGACTCGCTTGCTACTCACGAGACTATCATCGCGGTTTCGTTTTGCTTGTTTTCTAGTTTTTTCATTGCTTCTTGAGTCATATATATATTTGGCTAGCACTGCCAAGTTGGTTCTATTTGGTGTTGGTTTCAGTTTCGCAAGAACCGCAAGAAGGTGAGACGAGAGGTGTGAGCGTGTGAGGATATTAAGAGTGTTTAAGCGAAACACGAGTGACGTGAGGATAAATTTTCTTTTACCACTAACAACTTTTTGCAGGTACTATCATGTCAGATCAAAACAATACACCGCCCCATCCCGAGGGAGAACTTACATTTCAAATGCAAGCCATGACACAAATGATGGAGAGGATGAATTTTGTGATGGGAAATGTGTGCGACAGACTTGATAGGGTGGAGAAACGTGGTAACGAGGCTGGTACGAGCACCCAAAATGTGAAGCTTGGGGTGGAACCGAAAGCAAACAATAGCAGTAGGGCCAACAGGCCAACAAGGTGGGCTGATTGTGAGGATTTTGAGGAGGCCGTTGGTGATATCGGTGATGGTGTTTTTGATGATGAGGCCATAGACTACCGGGAAGGTTTTCGGCAGCCTAGAAACAGAAGGGATTATGGGAATAGAACTAGGGGCCAATTCGGCCAAAGGGAAAATTTCCGTAGTGTTGGGGGACATGCTGATTTAGATGGTGATTTGGATGCTATCAAACTGAAAATACCTTCTTTTCAAGGTAAAAACGATCCCGAGGCATATTTGGAGTGGGAAAAAAAGGTGGATTGGATTTTTGATTGCCATAACTATTCGGAGGCGAAGAAAGTGAAATTGGTAGTGATGTAACCATATTATTCGATAGTTTCACCCACTTTTACCTAATGTTTTGTCCATGTTTTATATGT
>NW_011502505.1:10841-19637 GCF_000495115.2 Populus euphratica | reverse complement strand
ATATTAAAGAGTAAACAAGAAATAAGTACAAATTATAACACAAATCAATCATAGCTAATTGATAATTTTCATAATGCTACATTAAAGTTATCAAAATTTAAAAGAATATTGTGGCAATTAGTGTTGGTTCTTACCTTAAACTCTTTAAAGAGTTCATCCTTGCACATTGAATCTACTTTTTCCCAAGAGTGCCATGTTCCCTTAAAATTGGACCTCAAAATATCTTTGATTGCACGTCCACACAATGCGTTATTGAACCTGAAAATATATAATAACAAACTTATATTAAAAAAATAATTACACAATAATAAGTAATTTTTTTCATACTTGAAAATATAACCTTAATAAGTTTGTTTTTAAAAGTTTGAACTTACTCTGTTGTTCCATACAAACAAAGCTCTTTTTTTCTTGTTATTGGATCTATTGGCGTGTCAAAACCCTTCCTTTTAACACTTTGATCATAATTGTATGGAGAACATGTTGAACCATGATATGATGGAACACCATCTTGATCCTCATCACATACACCTCTCTCATTACTATCGTCTCCCTCATCTTCATCGCTAATGTTCACATCATCATCATCACCATTAACTCTCTCATAACTCCTATATAAATTATGTCCTCCATAAACAAGTTGGTTATCTCGAGAGAAACCTCCTTGAGTTTGAAGCAAATCTTGGAAATGACAGCCCTCATAATATTGATATGCATCAGCCCTCCCATAATCATGTTGAGGAGGATGTGTACTCCCCAGAGTAGGTATATAATACTCATTTGCGTTCTGATACACAGGTTGATGAAATGTGGATCCTTTGTTATTATGCCTTGATGTAGTTTGAAATAATTTGGATGAAGTGGACCTGTCACTCGATGTGGACCTGTCACTCCTAGAATCTAATATGGATCCTCGTCGAGGCATGCTAAAAACCAGAAAAAATATATACATTATGATATGAATATATACAATATAACAATAAATTAGCTTATAATTAAACTATGAGGAACAAAAAATTCATAGATATTTTCATTAAGCATTCCTTGCAATGATAAAAATCAGCCATGAAGTTTAAATTGTCAAAAGCCAATTAACACAAACAATAATAAAAATAAAAATCTAAATAATTAATTAAGCAGAAATCAAAATTTATGAGTATACTTACCTTAATGTTTGTTCCTATAAATCAAAACATTGAGTAGGAAGAACCTTTTCATTCATGCTTCAACATCTATAAGCAAGAAAAATATAACATCAGAATCACAATTTAAAGATTGATACTTGAAAGGTTAGAAATTTTTTTAAAGGTCAATGAAAATGATATATGTAATGTGATACATAACACACTTGAATAAAATAATAAATAAAAAACATTGAAAGCGTAAATATTGTCAAATAATATGAAATCATCCATACATATAATAAAGATAATTCATTACATATACTACGAAATATAATTAACTTGTGTTACTCATGATTATCATCACTCCTAACCATCACCATTATACAATCATCCTCATCCTCATCATCATCATCATCTTCTTCTTCTTCACCATCACCATCATCTTCTTCTTCTTCATTATCTTTGTTTCCCCAATTTATGTCAAGTTGAAGCAATTCATGTTGCCCGATTTCTTCATAATAAGATGATTCAACGAGTATATTTGGATCATCAAGTGTTTGAGTAAGAAGGACACGACATGGTTGAGAAATCTCATGTGATTGATCAACATCAAATGATCTTACATTGTTGGCATCTTCAATAAATTCACCCATGTCAACATTATAACGACTTCTAGCAGTTGTCTTAATAACCGTCCACATTCAGATGATTTATTACCAGGTGAATATGTATAGTAGACTTGTTGACATTGTTGTGCTAAGACAAAATCTTCATTTCCGTGTAGTCGAGATGTATGTTTGATTTCAACCATTCGAAGGATGCACTCTAATCCCTCGTCTTGTACCATACCAATTACATTTAAACATAAATAACTTGCACTTACTCCCTAAGTATTTTAGTCGAACAACTTCTTTAAGCATTCCATAATAATCATGTACATTATCATCATAGCAACTTCCTTTGACACAATCTCCACTATTCATTGTCTTTTTAAAACGGCCATAACATTGAGTATGAAATTTAAAACCATTCACATAATACCCATTATAACATTTCACTGAAGTTCAAGGGCCCATAGCAAGTTCAAAGAGCTGATTTTCAATTCTGTTAAATTGGTATTCCACCTAGCATAATAGTTAACTCCATAAGAAATAATGATTTAAAAGAGATTAATAATATTTTTAAAGTAACTAATTGACATAAAATATAAATTAATTTTATTAAAATACTTACATTATTTTTTAACCAATTTGGAAAGATCACTTTGCATAATTTTTCAATTTCACCATCACTCGCATGTGGTTGTGTGACTTTAGCTCTTGACGACATTGCCTAAAATTTAAAGATGTTAAAGTTAATAATAAATTATTATAAATTTAGTACAAAATAATATTTCATACTTACTCTAAATAAGGCTTCAATTCTTGACAATTGAATATCACATAGTTATGCGCAATTTGCATTTCAGCATGTGACAACTGCCTTCTATAAAATCTTTTGGATAATTTTTTCCCTAGATAGGAAAAAATAGAGAGACATCCATCTACACTTTTAAGGCCACCATCATCATTCTGTGGAACTCGATTCCAAATTGTTTGCACGTCATCACCAAAATAATGAGATGCAAAATTGGTAATTTCATCAATTAAGTACGCTTCACATATGGAACCCTCAACTTTAGCTTTATTGGTAACTTTCTTCTTCAAATAAAACATGTACCTATATCATTTCTGTCAATTAGTTTATTTTAAAAAATAAAAAGCGAATAAAATTAACATAGTATGAAAACATATCTTTCAAATGGATACATCCATCGATATTGAACTGGTCTACCAACTTTTGCCTAGTAAGGTAGATGTATTGTCAAGTGTTCCATGGAGTCAAAGAAGGATGGAGGAAAAATCCTTTCAAGTTTGCAAATTATTTCAATTATATTCATTTGCATTAACTCCATATGCTGGGCATTTAAATTTGTTGAACAAATATCTTGAAAAAATACAGACAGTTCAATTAATGCCTCCCACAATGGCCTAGGTAAGTAAGGTCGGAAAGCGATTGGAAGAAGACTTTGAAAGAAGACATGACAATTATGGCTCTTCATCCCCGAAACCTTACATTGTGCCTCTTTCACACATCGTGAAATGCTTGAAGCATAACCATCCGGAAATGATAATTCCTCCATCCATGACAAAACTTCTTGTTGTTGTTTCTTGTGTAGACGATAAGTGCCTTCAGGTTTGTAAACCCGGCCACTCATATTTTGTTGCAAATGTAAATTTGGCTTATGACAATACAATTGAATATCCAACCTAGGCTTTAAATTGTCCTTGCTTCTATAAGGACAATTCATTACTGTATAAAAAATATCATCAAAGACATTTTTCTCAATATGCATGACATCAAGATTATGACGAATCAAATTTGTATGCCAATATGGAAGCTCCCAGAAAATACTCTTCTTCACCCAATTGTGTTTAACACTAAAGCCAGGAATTTTATCATTATATGATGAACCTCCATTATGTCCCTCAGTATACTTGGACACTTCATTTAACATTTCCAAACCAGATGGACGAGGTATAGGAGGGAGCCTTTCAATTACTCCTTTCAAAAACTTATCACATTGATGTCTATATGGGTGGTTCATAGGTAGGAATCGTTGATGACAATATAAAAGCCTTGTTATGCTCCATACAATAAGGACAAGACAGATTTCCATGAGTACTCCACCCCGATAACATGCCATATGCTGGAAAGTCACTAATGGTCCACATCAAAGCTGCCTTTAATTGAAAATTTTCCTTTCTATATATGTCATATGTTTCAACACCAATAGAACATAAATTCTTTAACTCATCAATCAAAGGTCTTAGAAAAACATCAAGCTTTTTGCCCAGATTCTTTGGCCCAGGAATCATCATTGTCAAAAACATGTCAAATGGACAAAACCCATCAGTGCACAACCCTAATTGAATATTTCTCGGATCTGATGCAAAGCTGAAGTGGACACGATTAAACTCCTTCCATGCCTCCCCGTCAGATGGGTGCACCATAACCCCATTATCTGACTTATGAAAATGATGTCATGTCATATCTTTGGCATGATATGAAGACATGAACAGTCTCTGAAGCCTTGGTGTTAAGGGAAAGTATCGGAGTTGCTTCTCTGCCTTATTGGAACCTTTACTAGTTGGATTTCTGGGTTTGTATCGTGAATTTACACAAATTACAATTTATTTTCATTGCATCTGCCCCATAGTACAACATATAATAATTCAAACACACATCATATTTCTTATGACCAAATCTAAGTGGCCGCATAAATTTCTTGGCATCATAAAAATTTGATACCAAATTTTCATCATTAGGCATGTAACTTTTTGTAAAATCAATAAAATTGTTGAAGGCATTCTGAGTCAAATTTAAAGTTGACTTCATATTAAGCAATTATACACAAGCAGATAATTTGGATTATTTGGTACACCCATCCCACAACGGCTCCTCCGCAGCTTTCAAAGCTTAAAAAATTTAGTTGCCTCCGGATTTGGAATTTCCCCTACTACCACAGGACTAGACACATTATCATTATAGAATGCATCACCAACCCCCATTGCATCCATAACTAGATTCCTATATGGATTCTCTAGACAAACATCATTCATAACATGACTCATTCCAATTGATGAAGGTCTAGCCAATATTGGTTCTGCAACATAAGGCTCCAATAGATGTTTACAAACATCATCTTTCTTTAAAAACTTTTGAATTTTGCACCTCACACAAGGACATCTAATTTCCCCCCAGATATATTTTTATCAATTGAAAATGCAAAATTGATAAATCTTTTAACACCGGTAATGTATTCAGGATGAAGGCGACCATCCATAAGACGATGATACATCCACGATCGATCATCCATGTTAATCTAATTAACAGGACAACACCAATAAGCTTTTTTAGAAATAAGCGTACTTCTTTAACTACTAGTACTTAAACAATCCTTTAAAATAAAATATGTACAACATAAATAAACTTTAATTATTTATCAGTTCACACATATATCAAGCTAAAAAATGTTAATGATTGGATATATGCACATGTGTTTGTAAGAATTTGGATAACTGTTTTCCTTCTACTCTTTGTTATTGAATTTTTGCTAATTGCTTTAAATAAATCTTAATAATTTTCATTTATATTTTCCAACTATTGAAAAAAGTAGACTTTTAGATTATGTTCGATTAGTATTTTATATAGAATAAACGGATAAAGAAAAAAAATATTTAGTTGAAAAAATATTAAATAAATTTATCTTTAGTGTAGTTTTGGAGTTCATTTTTTTTATTGATCCTTCTAACTTTTGTTACCACCTCAAATAGTTTTTTTATTTTTATTGGATCCATCAAACTTTTTATTTTTATTCGGATCTTTTTTGGTAAACTAAGAAATGGTAAATGAAATCATAATCATATATTCGGATCTTTTTATTTTTCTTCCAACATTTGTATCTATCTCTTTAATCATATACAGTGTATCTATCTTTTATATCATAGTGAAATAATAATTAAATAATAATTATAATACTGGTGGATGAAAACATAAATACATGGTGTATCGTAAATTCTTTACACACAGTCCAATGTAGTTAATTTCATGTACTAGTAGATTTGTTTCCTTCCTTCTTCTCTTAATACGTATGGAGCATAATATTATTGTTAATTAATTGACATGAGGAGACCGTAAGAGAAATGTTGTCTTCTCAATCTCAACGTCACAATATGTTTCAAGAGTTAACAAGTTGCATGACATTTAAATTTGTAATTAATTTATATATTATTCAACCACCTCTAGGTTTCATTTTGGTCTCATAATTTCCATCCAAAAGAAACTCAATATTAGATTTAATGAAAGAAAATCATTCAATTAGTTTTCTTATACAAACTGTCAATATTGTCCTAATGAAAGGTAGAGTCCCAATTACTTGAAAAGATTACAATAGACATGCCCAACAGAAAAACTATGCATGATATAATTAAGCAACCATGTAAAAATGGAGCAAAATAGACTTACCTAAGCCCCAAGAATCAATGGCCCAAGGTAGAGGTTTTCTTATCGCAACCCAATCAGATTTAGCTAACTCTATTGGATTATATTGTGATCCAATAAGCCATTCATATAGCTGAAAAAATAAAAAAAGCATAAACAGTATGTTACACCCATCAAGTTGTCACAATTGTTAGTCTTTAAAACAAATCCAAGTTAAACTATGAAAAATAGAAAGCATATCCAAGTTAAAGTATGAATTTTTAATATTTTTTTAGCACTTGTCTTCTCATAACAAATATTTTTTTCATTTAAGATCTAACCTGAAAAATTTCATTTAATTTAATAATAAGGAACTAACTTATAGTTTTCAAAAAATTTAATTATCATTTACTCTAATTATTATCTCTTAAAACCTATAACTTAATACAAATTTTTATGGTTAGGACATAATTTTTCTACAAAACCAAGCCTTTGCATAAAAGGAAATTCTAATGAGATGCTTTTAGTTCAAAGAGCAAAACAACAAGGTATAAAAAGCATATCATAAACAACTTAGCTGTAAATAAACCTAGCTAACCAAAACAACAATTACTGCATAATCCAAAACAGCAGCTGTGTGGGAATATAAAAAGGATATGGTGTAAATCATAAATAAGAAGGAATCACAGAAAAAAAATTCTTCAATTAATAAAATTGATTACTAGCCATTTCATAAATTCTAGAACTATTAAAACATAAAACCAGCACAACAATCATTAGTTCATCTTGATAAGGTAAATGTGTTAATTGTTTGATCATAGGCATTTATTCCTTCACTGTCTAATAGTAAGAGATTGTACTGAGTTCCATCAAGGGCAATTCTCTAATGTGGCAGTTCCTTTCGTACATGGGCGATAAGTGGATGCTACTTGAAATCCACTACTCCTACCAACTCCTACCAAGAAGCTACAATACATAAGTCCACCTCTTAGTTAATAATTGACATATGAGGTCAGTTGCAGAAATGGAATGTCATAACAAATAACTCTAAAATAAGCTTCAACAAACAAAATTCCAATAGACATTCATTGATAAATCTACTAGTGTACATCTTAGGTAAAGGAATTGTGCATAACAGCTTAAACCCATCCCCTTATAACACTTGATAGACTTTAAAACAAATCCAAGTTAAACTATGAAAAACAAAAAGCATATCCAGGTTAAACTATTAATTTTTAATATTTTTTGGCACTTGCCTTCTCATAACAATTTTTTTCTTCTAAAATCTAACCTGAAAAATTTCAATCTTGAACATGATTCATTTTGAAATTTTAAAATAACTAACATTTAATTTATAACAAGGAACTAACTTATGGTTTTCAAAAACATAATGACTAACTTATAAAATCATAAAAAATGCATAGACTAAATTATAATTAACTCTAATTAACAATGGTAGCAGATGCAGAAAATGGTAAAAGTTAGTATAAAAACAGTAAATGACATGTAGAAAAATTACATGAACAAAGGAAGCTGGATGCATTAAATGATATTCCATGTAAATGACATGTAGTATAAGAGCACAAGACCTCAAAAGGACAAAGCATTAAGGAGACCATAGTAAATAATAGTAAGAACGCAACACACCGCTTTCGTGCCAAGAAGAACCCAAAGGCTGATTAATTATTGAGGAAGATAACTTGATGTCACGCTTAAAAACCTAAGCCATCATATTGAACAAAGTCATGTTAGGACCCAAAAATTAAAAAAAAAACCAAATAACAAAGCAAGCATTAGGTATTTGACACAACTAAAAGATTAATGTCTTCTCCTAAGTGCAGGACTGTCGAAGTAATAAATAACCCGGCAAGACCGGGGTCGAACCACAGAGAGGTTAATTGTACACATTATAAACAACAATTATAAACAACAAAAATAGTAACAATAACAACAACAATAATAATAGTAGCAATAATAATACTAATAATAGTAGTAGTAGTAGTAATAATAATAATAATAATAATAACAATAATAATAATAATAATAATAATAATAATAAAGAAACAAAAGGAGAAGAAGAAGAAGCAGAAGATGAGAACTTTGAGATGGAATATTAATGTAAGGATTAAACAATGATAATAACAAATGCCAAGGTTAGAGGTTCCACTAATGGTATGTCAAACAAGTATAGTATAAACTCTTATTATTCAATTGGAAACCACATGATTAGTACTTAAAAGTGCATTTTTATCATGGTTTTATATCATCAATTTGCACTTGAAGTATCAATAACTCCTTAACTAAAGCATGTTTTATAATAATATATCTAATAATATAAGATACCTTTAATTTGTGGTAAATGTTCATTTTAAATGCAGGCCTATCACATAAATGAAAGGATTGATTGATGACTTTCAAAACATAAATTGCAAGGGCAAAGAGATGACCAAACTTAGAAAAGAGATGCTGGTGCAGTCCAAACCGGAACACTGTTCGGTAATGGGGTCATATCTGGAGTTGTAGATCTCAGATTTAGGTCCACTTTATATGGATGAAAAGGTAAGACATAGGCCTACAACTTGCATATGGAGCCCAAGATCTAAAAAGGCCATTATCAAGTCCAAATTGTAGCAACAACAAAGAAGACTGAATC
>NW_011502505.1:923-9393 GCF_000495115.2 Populus euphratica | reverse complement strand
TGCAGGAGTGTCGAAGTAATAAATAACCCAGCAAGACCGGGGTTGAACCACAGAGAGGTTAATTGTACAAATTATAGACAATAATTATAAATAACAACAATAGTAATGATAACAATAACAATAATAATAGTAACAATAATAATACTTGACACGACTAAAAGATTAATGTCTTCTCCCAAGCGTAGGGAAAATGTCTTTGTAGGCCTATGTCTTACCTTTCCATCCATATAAAGTAGACCTAAATCTGAGATCTATAGCTTCAGATATGACCCAATTACCAAATAGTGTTCCGGTTTGGATTGCACCAACATCTCTTTTCTAAGTTTGGCCATCTCTTTATCCTTTCAATTTAAGTTTTTAAAGTCATCAATCAATCCTTTCATTTATGTGATAGGCCTGCATTTAAAATGAACATTTACCACAAATTAATGGTATCTTATATTATTAGATATATTATTATAAAACATGCTTTAGTTAAGGAGTTATTGATACTTCAAGTGCAAAACGATGATATAAAACCTTGATAAAAATACACTTTTAAGTATCAATCACACCCCCCAACTAACTTATTACTAGTCCCTAGTAATCAAAACGTTAAAATAGAAAAATACTTTGCAAATTCCACAAAGCAAGATAGTCATCATTTAACTTCCATTAATCTATCCAGATAAACAAACTCTTATTAAATTTATATATCTGCTCAATACCTCTTAACAAGATATTCATAAACCTTTCTTTTGTGCTCAATATATCAACATATAATTATGGGGCTTTTCTTGGAAGAAAACAAAAATTTTATTCTAATGTTTAAGGTTAACTTCCTTGGGTTGGCATTATTATTTTTGTCTTTTTTTTTTAATATATATACATATAATTTAAAACACCATGCATCTTTAACCCATGTAACGAGCTTTCGGCTAATGACTCCCAGACCAGTTGGTCTTAGGGCATTAGGTGTTAAGACACCCCTACGAGCTTAGTAACTCGGGTCGCAGATACTGATATGTAGATAGTGCAATGGTTGATTCCCTTAAGCTTTTCTCCTTAACCCATGTAATAAACGTTGGGCCAATAGCTCCCAAGTCAGTTGACTTTAGGGTATTAGGTGTTAAAACACCCCTACGAGCTTAATTGCTTAGGTTAGGGAGGCTACGAAACCAAACTTATCTACATTTTTATTATTATCATTTTTTTTCTTTTTTTTCTTTTTTTTTAATTATATACAATCCCTTTCCCTTAGTTGTTACCTTTAACAAAAGAACATAAATAATGTAATAATCCAATATGCAACCCACAATCATATGTTAAAGTGTGTGTGTGAAAATTAAGGTTTAAGAATACATGTTAAATGAGTATATGAGCAGAATTAAGTGATAATAATGCGGGAGTTTGTAAATCTGAATATTTCAAGAAGTATTATAATAGACCTTGTTAAGAATGGTTACTAAGATGCATCTCAAGAGTCACTTTAACAAAAGAGCTCCTTTACTTTGCCATCCTAGTAACAACAATTATGCACATGCTTTATGAAATGAAAAATAATTTTTTTTTTATCAACTACTACCCTCTCCCCCCAACCAAAACGAGACATTGTCCTCAATGTTCTAAGGTAGAAAGATAGAGTATAGAAGATATCACCTGAAATAACGAACATTGACAAACCTGAAACACACTTAAACAAAAATAAGAAATAACAAAACATAATAATAAAATAAAATAACACAAAAATTACAAATGAAGACTCAAATCTAATTTAAGCTTTTTACGGCTTTCCTTAGATGACCAATTTATGCGATTCATGGTGGGATCAATTACAGGAATGAAAGATTGGAGTTGGTCAATCAATTGTTCAGCAGTAGCAGCAGAGATTATGATTTGTCGTGCAAAAGATGTTAGAAATTCCTGTTCCACAACATGATCAAGAAAAGACAACAACTTATCATAATAACCATTAACATTTAACAAACCTATGAGTTTATGTTGACTGTGCAGTTGGGCCCAAGAGGAAATATGAAAGATCTCTTCCAATGTGCCTAGACCACTTGGTAAAGCAATAAAGGCATCATCATGGTTAAACATTGCATTCATTCGAGCTGACATTGTGGACACTTGAAGTTCCTCTCCAATTAGTTTTCCAATGATGTCCCCTTGTGATAAAGCTTCGGGGACGACCCCCAAAACTTGACTACCTCCTAAAAATGCAGCTATTGACACACCTTTCATTAACCCAAGACTACCTCCCCCATACATTAAATGAATCTTTCTCTCAGCTAGCACTTGACCAAGATGATTTGCTGATTCTAAAAACTCCTTTTCTTTCCCAGGATTAGATCCACCAAAAACACAAATATTTCTTATATGATGACCTGAGGAACTTGCCATTTCTACACACTTCTGTATTTGTTGAATGTATGGGTTGAGTAGAAATGAAAGGAAGGAAGAGAGGGTTTTATAGATGATAAATTAGAAAGACAATCATACCACCTATATGTAGGCCAGCTAGAGTCTCTCTCTCTCTCTCTCTTTATTTATTTATTTATTTGTTTACTTTTGAAAAAGCATGTGTATGTACAGGTAGTTGTGATTGTGGCTCATATCTTCCCTTGGTTTTACATCCAAGAACGGCTTAAACGTCCTCTATGGGTCGGGGATAGGCTTCCCATCCAGTTTTCTTAAAAACTAGCAAACAGGGTCTTTTTTTAGTTAGATTCCCAAAACTATGTCAAGCATGTGTTTTATGAAAATGGGTTCATAAGTCATGAATTGCACGATGCTTATCTCGACTATGATGAGACTTAAGAGTCAATAAAAGATTATCTAAAGACTTTCTATGTTTTGAAATAAATCCCACCTTTTGACAATTTTCATAGATTTTGTGGGATGCATGTATGTCCTTGAACATGGTGGGCCAGTAAAATCCACTTTGTAAGATTTCTACAGTCCTCTTTTTTGACGAGAAATGATCCCTACGTGCCTTAGAGTGACAAAATTTAATAAAATTACTTACCTCATTGTTGGGAATGCATTTTTGAAATATTTGATCAGGACAATAATTGAATAAGTAAGGGTCATCCCAATAAAAATTTTGCACATTGCTCAAAAATTTTCTTTTGTCTTCGGTACTCTAGTGAGCTGGCAAAAATCCTGAAGTAAGAAAATTGATATTTTTAGTAAACCAAGGCATTGAACTAAGAGAAAGTAAAGATTTATCAGGAAAGTAATCATTGATTGGTGCAATGTCGGGTGTCGAGTCTGTTGTCACTTTTGATAAAAGATCCACATCAATATTTTCGGTGCCTTTTTCATCCTTGATTTCTTCCTGATTGGTTATGGCATAAGAAAATGGAAGTGCTGGAGAGGAATCAGTCTTTTCTTTGCAATGTTCATATTCAACCCCTTCCTTACCCTCAGAGATTGACTCATCGTCTTTCTCACAAGGTTCAAGAATTGGTTTTTGAATAACCTTACCACTACGAAGAGTGATGACTAATTTGACTTGATCCATGTGTTGACTTCCAGAACTACTTGCATTTGCATTGTATTGTCGCTTGGGATTTTGCTGTGGTTGAGATGGAAACTTACCTTGCTCTTGAAAACTAAGAGCAGATGTGAATTTTGCAAGAGTGTCTTTAAAATCTGTTATGCTTTGAGTAAGTTGAGTGTTGATTGTCTCTTGCTTTTCAATGAATGCATACAATGTTTCCTCAAAATTACTTCTAAGAGGTGGAGCATAAGAAGGTGCATATCCATAAGAATTTTGGAAATTGTGGTGTGCTTGAAATGGTGGTTGTGAAGTTTGTGCATTGTTGTTCTCACTCTTCCAACTAAAATTTGGGTGATTTCTCCAACCAGGGTTGTATGTTTGTGAGTATGGATTGTGGTTGACCCTTTGGAAACTGTTTAAAGCATGGGCTTGTTCATGGAGACATTCCTTAAAAGAAGGCAAGGTTGGACAATCGTTGGTTGAGTGTTCATTTGTTTCACAGATTTGACACACAATGTTTTCAACAGATTTTAATTGACCACTCTTTTTCAATTCTAGTGCCTCGACTTTTCTAGCTAAAGATGCAAACTTGGCTTGAAGGTCATGATCTTTCCTAAGGTTGTACATACCTCTACTAGATGTATGAGGTTGAGTTTTACTCGGTGCCTCATATGTACCCGCAGTGTCCCAATTTTGAGCATTTTCAGCTAACAAGCTAAGTACTCCATTGCTTCATCAGGGTCTTTATCTTCAAAAGTTCCATTGCACATCAATTCAACCATTTGCCTATCTTTAGGTGTTAACCCTTCATAGAAATGTGAAACCAATCTCCATGTTTCAAAACCATGATGAGGGCAAGTACTAAGCAAGTCTCAATACCTATCCCAACATTGATAAAATGTTTCTCCTGGTTTTTGAGATACCTATCCCAACATTTGTAAAATGTTTCTCCTGGTTTTTGAGTGAAAGTGGTGATTTGTCTCTTGAAAGAGTTTGTTCTATGAGATGGGAAAAACTTCTTTAAAAATTGTTGTTGCATTTCATCCCTAGCACGAATGGATCCTGGTTTCAAATTTTGTAGCCATGTTTTAGCTTTATCTTTTAATGAAAAAGGAAAAAGCTTTAATCTGATGGTGTTCATGCTACAATTTAAATTATTATTTGTGTTGCAAACCTCCTCAAATTCCCTTAAATGCAAGTATGGATTTTCCATTTCTAAGCCATGAAAAGAAGGTAAAAGTTGAATAATACCTGGTTCAAAATTAAAATGAGATGCATTGGGAGGGAAAACTATGCATGATGGTGCACTTATTCTTGTGGGATTCATGTGGTCTCTAAGTGTTCTAGCACGGTTATTCTCATTATTCTCATTATGAAGTGATTGATTATCTTCTTCGGCCATATTTTCTGAAAATGATGAGGATACCCTACAAAGTCTACCACTTGATGTACGTGACCACACTCTCATGCACATGTAGGAATAGAATAAAAGGAAAAAGAAAACAAAAGAAGAAGAAACAAGAGAAAAGAAACAAAGTTATATACAAGAAAAATGAAAAGAGAAAATAAAATAAATATTATAATTTATACAAAACTTACCTCCTCGGCAACGGCGCCAAAAACTTGACACGACTAAAAGATTGATGTCTTCTCTCAACTTGACTCGACATTAGTGTAACCTTTTCACCTTGACATAATAAACTTAGCTAAACATAATAAACTTAGCTAAACTTAGCTAAACATGTTAGTATCAAACATTAAAGTCCATATTTGGTGGCAATCCTTATCTTCTCTTGTCTACCCAAAAAGTCATTGATGACGTCAAAATTGGAGCCAGTTGTAAACATGAAAGTTGTAGGCGTTACACTATACTTTCTTGTGTAAAACATTCAGCTCATTTGGACTTCTAGAACTCCAGATATGACCAAAATACTGAACAGTGCTTGGGCTGGAGGACAAATTCGGGCTTCTTTGTTGTTGCAACAATTTGGACTTGAAAATGACCTTTTTAGATCTTAGGCTCCATATGAAAGTTGTAGGCCTATGTCTTATCTTTCCATCCATATAAAGTAGACATAAATCTGAGATCTATAGCTCCAGATATGACTCAATTACCAAACAGTGTTCCGGTTTGGATTGCACCGACATCTCTTTTCTAAGTTTGGCCATCTCTTTATCCTTTCAATTTCAGTTCTTAAATTTATCAATCAATCCTTTCATTTATGTGATAGGCCTGCATTTAAAATGAACATTTACCGCAAATTAAAGGTATCTTATATTATTAGATATGTTATTATAAAACATGCTTTAGTTAAGGAGTTATTGATACTTCAAGTGCAAAATGATGATATAAACCTTGATAAAAATGCACTTTTAAGGACTAATCACCCCCCTGTCGTGGGGTGCACGAGCGTCATCTAGCAATGGTGGAGGCTTTTGTCGTGCCTCTTGATGAGGGGTGTTGTGTGTTGGAAGGTTTTTTGAATTTAATCATAAAATGGAGATTAAGGTTCATGAGTCGCCACCTAGTATTATAGTCACTAGGAACCTATGGTCCGCGAGAGTCTGAGTAAGGGACTGGTTGTGCAAGTGGAAGACGCATCACCCCCAGTGCACCCTATCTAAGGTAAGCTGCATTGTTGTTTGAGTGTTTTTTTTCTAAGCTGGGTTTCTATTCATTGGTCTTTTCTAAGGTTCAAGGCATATCTCTCTTCATGAGAGAGTCTCTACCTTATCGCGTTAAATCCTAACCGTTCTAAAGTCTAAATTTTAGCATTACATTTATTTACACTTTGTATCTTTAATAGCTGAGAGGTGTACTTTATCATGTAATTTTACACCCACAAATATTAAAGTCTACATCTGGATCCTAGGGTGAATTGGAAAAAAAAGTTTTTTTTTCTTTTTTTTCCTGAGAAAATCGGTATTTTAATACCGGATTTGTATTTTACAATGTAAATATACAATCTAATATTATACAAAATTGGTAGAAAAATATTTGAGAAAATCACAATTTTTTTAAGGATTTTTTTATTTTTTATTTTTTATTATATATATTAATTAATCAAATATTATTTAAACATATGGGCTGGGCCAAACATAGACCCAAAACAAGGGGCTGGCGTTGGCCCAAAGAGGTTGGGCCGATTCTTTTTTTGGGATGGGCTGGGCCCAGCCTAACCAATTGGACTAGGTTAGAACAGGTCCAGCTCGACTAAGTTACACAAAACAGTGCAACGTGAATTATAATTCACGTTGCACTGTTCACATGCAACAATGATAGAAGGGAGGAAGAAGAAGAAGGAAGGAGAGAGGCTTACTTAATGGACTGGCAGTGGAGAGAATGGTGGTTAGCTTCGGTTGCTGATGGAGGAAGAAAATGAAACAGTGGCTTGCGAAGGGGAAGAAGAGATGCACGAGTGGAACTGTTAGAGTGGTGGAGAAGAGAACTGTTGCCCTGGGTGCTTTCATAAAAGAAGGGAGCTTCACGGTAAGGTGGTGGCCGCTGCCCCTTCTAATGACGCAGCCGTCGAGATCACGGTGGCGAAGAAGAAAATTTTATAGAGAAGAGAGAGAGAAATGTTGTAACTACCACGTGAGATGTTTTGGAGGCTACTTGAGGTGGAGGTGACGTCCAGAAGACAGGGAACAATGGTAGTGGTGGCTGTAAGCCACGGTGAAGAGAAAAAGAAGAAAAAGAGGCGGTTGCAGGAAAATTCAGCAGGGAAGGCTGGTTTTTGGCCAACTTTGGGTTCGATTTTCCTCTCCATCGGGTCATCAACGGAGTTTCTATTTATAGGCGGTGGAAGAGGGCAATCTTGTCTACACAGGGGAATAAATTCCAGCCCTTGATTCAATTGCAAAGGATCCCAACTGTTGGCTCAAAGTAGGCATGTTGCACTGTTGAACTGCAGCTGTAGGCTGCCTGAGGTGGCCTCTTTGAGGTGGTGCCACGTCCGTTTATATGCCAGTGAGTTGATAAGAACCATACCCAAACGTAGAGGGATGTTTGGTGATCAGATTCATGCATGGTTTGGAAAATTTGGTGGACATAAGTGCATTAAATACACCTGTAAAGGGGGTAATCGGACTAGTTTTTCCGGAAAAAATAAGGAAGATAATGAATAGTGACCAGACGACATGTCATCTGGTTCTTTTTTTTTTTTTATAATGTAAAATGGCGCTATTTTGGACTGAAATAGGGATTTTTACTAAATTTCAATTGAGTCTTCTTTCTTTTAATTTCTTTCAATTAAACCCCTAATTGACTCTGAACTTTTAATTTAATGCAATACAGCCCCTTTTGAACTTCAATTGGAACCGCCAAGTTACGCGCCTTTTACAATATGATCCTTGGTTTTGGAATTTGTCAATTTAACCGCTAATTGACTATTAAACTCTCAAGTTCTTCAATTTAGCCCTCGGTTTTTCTCAATTAAGCCCCTAAAGTGTGGCGCCTCTTGCAGATTGGTCCTTGGATGCAAATTTTATCAATTTAACCTCTAATTGACCCTAAAATTTGAATTTTCTTGCAATTTTGCCCCTGATTTCAATCAATTTACTTGGTAAAAATTAAATTTGGTATCTTAAAATTTCAATATTCTTAATTAAGCCCAAATTAAGCTCCCAAACATAATTTTTCACCAAGTAAGCCCCAAATAAAATTAATTTGACCCATTTAAAGTATAATTAAGTCCTTGCACTTAATTAAATCCTTCAATTAAACCCAAATTAATTCTTAAACATAATTAAAATTTAATTTGGCCCATGATTAAATCAAATTGGCCTATTAAAAATTTAATTATGTCCTTGGACTTAATTTTCCACTAAATAAGCCCCAAGTAAAATTAATTTGACCCATTTAAAGTATAATTAAGTGCTTGCACTTAATTAAATCCTTCAATTGGACTCAAATTAATTCTTAAACATAATTAAAATTTAATTTGGCCCATGATTAAATCAAATTGGCCTATTAAAAATTTAATT
>NW_011502505.1:0-864 GCF_000495115.2 Populus euphratica | reverse complement strand
TCCCAAACTTAATTTTTCACCAATTAAGCCTCAAATAAAATTAATTTGATCCATTTAAAGTATAATTAAGTGCTTGCACTTAATTAAATCCTTCAATTGGACTCAAATTAATTCTTAAACATAATTAAAATTTAATTTGGCCCATGATTAAATCAAATTGGCCTATTAAAAATTTAATTTTGTCCTTGGACTTAATGTTTATACAAATTCATCCAATAATCATTTAATTTGACCTTGAATTTGCATTGTTTCCTCCATTTTTGGGCATAAAGGGGTACAATTAGGTCTTGAATTATCCTTAAAAATTACAGCTTGACTTCCTGACCTACTTTCTCCATGTTGCTAGTCTTTATTTTATTTTTTGATTTTTATTTTGAAAAACAAATTGATTTTTAGGGAATAACCTAGAATTGGGTTATGATAGTTGCCCTCCTATTTACAATGCTTATGATATAAAGTATCGTAGGAGACTTTAGATAGTAAGTGTTGTAAAGAAGAAAAATAAGAAAAAGAAGAATGAGAGATGCTGGAATGATGAATCCTTTTGAGGGCTAGCAAGCGCACTCAGAGTGAAAACTGGAAGATTTATCTTCTGAAAATTCAAAGATTTTGAAGTGGTCGAATTGTCATGGGTGACCTATCTAGATAAAATTGAAAAAAAGTTTTTGAGATGGTCTCATTATAATGAGTGACCTACCCAGGTGAAAATGCAAAGATTTTTTGAAGTGTTGAAAGAAATACGAAGATTTTTCAAATACATAGATTTTTCAAAGTGGTCTTGTTGTAATGAGCGACTTGCCCAAATGAAAAAATGCAAAGATTTTTCAAAGTGGTCTTGTTGTAATGGGTGACCTATCTAGGTGA
>NW_011502492.1:0-19842 GCF_000495115.2 Populus euphratica | reverse complement strand
GCTTTTTTTCTTTTAGGCCAACACATGTGGTATATAATGATACGATTTGTTGTTGATTTTTTTTTCTCTCTCCTCTCTTTGATTGGTGTTTATTGTTATTTATATTCTTATTTTTTTATTTTTTTATTTTTATTTTTTAAAAATTTTAATTTATTTTTAATTTTATCATTCAATTTTAATTTAAAATACTATTTTTTTTTCAATTTGATATTTATTCCTTTTTTTTAATATTTTGTTGAATTAAGTTTTCTTTTCAATTGCACTTTTTAATCAGTTTTTTTAATTTTAATTTTGATATTTTTTTTTGTTAAATTAAATTTTCTTTTTAATTTCACCATTTAATAAAAAATAAAATTTATTTTGTGTTTCAATTTTGATCTTTATTATTTTAATTTTATTTCTTATTATTTTAATTATTATTTTTTATTTTAAATTCTTTTGTATGATTGCTATTTTTCAATTTTATTTTTCAATATTTAATTTATTTAGAATTAGGCTGTATAATTTTTTTTGATAGGATGTTTTCAATCTAACGACTTGAATCATGAGTTTAGAAAATAAACATGTGTTGACATTGCTTTTTTAGTTTTTTTTAACTTGTTTTTTTTCTGCTTTCATTGTTTAGTATTTTTTTTATTTAACAAGCTTTGTTATTTTTTTAATCTTTTATTAAATTATTTCAATCTCATTACTTGGACCATGAGTTTGACAGGATAATCTATGTCAGACCTTAATTATCCAGATTATAGATTTATAATGCCAACTCGAGTTGACTTGAGCTAAATTTTTTAGATTTTTTTTTATTTAATTTCATGCTTCCGCATTTAAAAGATTAAGAATTAAATTTCATCATTTATTTTCTTTTAAGAAAACATTTTTTTCCCTTAATTATCATGTTTATTTTTTTTTATTTAGTCCTTGTTATTATTTTTTTTATCATTTAATTAAAATAAAACTAATTTTTTTGACATAATTTTTTTTCTTCAAAAGCATTTATGGCACTATATATATATAAAGTCTGGCTCCATGGTAAAGCGTGTAACCACACACACCTAGCTGCATCCACATTTTCTTTCTAACTAATAATACATGAAGTGAACTGCTATATTTTCGAGCCAAAACTTTAAACTAATGATTAGATGTTGATTGTTACTACCAATCATAATTGTTCTTACATTTCTCTAATATATTCAAGTATAAAATAATGATTAAAATATATTTCTCTAACCTTTCTCAAACGTTTCTCCAATATTTTAATCTAATGATTAAAGTATAAAATAATAATAATAATAATAAGAGCAAGCGCAAGTCTTTAACCTCTCGACCTCAAATCTAACGTCATTATCCGTAACATATTTCTTGAAAAACAAAATTATAGATTAAAAGTTATATATAGAATATTAATAATAAAAAAATTTAGCCATATTTCAAATCTAACGTCATTATCCTTAACATATTTCTTAACATATATAGAAATTTAAAGAAAAGAAAAGGTTATCTAAAAATAATAATAAATTTTTTAATTAGCTATATTTCAACAAAAAAAGAGAAGATCTTGATGCATAACATGTTATATTTAACAATAAAATTTTTATTTAGGTGTGTTTTAGATTTTATGTCAGAAAAAAGTATATTAGAATTGAAAAGGAAAATTTTTTTAATTTTGTATTTTTAGATGGATTAAGGGGTGTTTTAAGTTGAAATTAGTTTGAGGAGATTGTAAAAATATATATTAGATAAAAATAGGTTGATTATTGGTTTTTTACTCAAAAAAATCCCAGCCTTATTTTCTGATGGCCTCTCCGATTACTGAAATCTAAGTAAAAAAAATGGCATCATCTGTTTTATTTTATTTTTTTAATTAAAAGAACGTTTCGTAGGCCCCCCGAAAAAGAATACGAAGGCCAAGCAAGCGGGCCACGTGTGCCACATCTTTTTTCTTCTAGGCCAGCAGTGCGGGCCCCATCAATTTGCAGCACAATCTCTAGTTATATGGTGCCATTTCCTTAGAATGTTGTGATAATTTCAATGTTATAATTTGGAACCAACATTTTATATGAAATAAATAAATAATAGAAAATAAATATATAAAATTGATAATGAGTATCTTCCACAAGGTTAAGTATTTAGAATATTACCTCAACTCAATTTTGATGGTGAAAATCTTTTTTAAAAGTAATGAAGAAACCATTCTCGTAGCACTAATAATCCTTCATTATTGAATTTATTTAACACGCACGTGGATTTATGTATGTGTATTTATATATATATATAAAAAACAATGAATAATTTTGTTAATATTGTTTGAGAATGATTATAGTTTAATAAATTTTTAAATTATTTTTTATACTGAAATATATAAAAATATTTTTTTTATTTTTAAATTTATTTTTAAGATCAATTTATTAAAATAATTTAAAATATATAAAACAATTTAATTTTTAATAAAAAATAATTTTTTAAAAAGTACAATTTACACCACATTCTCAAACATGTATTTATCATCATCACTCACTATAAAATTTAATGAATTTATTTCTTGCATGCCTTATGTTTCCGTTGCTTCATGTATTTGAGTTCACATGTTTTATCCTATTAATATTATTTATTTAATAATATAGTTATGATTTTTTTAAATAATTTTTAAGTTAAAATATATGTTAATAATATTTTTTAGCGGGCAGATATTTAGATTATTGGCCTGTCCATCGGATCATTTATATTTTTATATATAAAAAAGTGCGTTGCTAACATTTTTTAATAAAAAATTAATTATCAACTTAAAATATAATTTACTGGTATTTTTTTAAATATTAATATAATAATATATTAAATAATATTTTTTTAAAGACTATTAAAACAGAAAAATATTAGATTGATTTGGATTAATTTGTTAAATTTATGAATTAGATTATAAAATTGTGATAATCCTATAAAAAAATCAAAATAAATTACAAAGATCAATTCTTAATAAATTTCATGTTAAAATATAAAATTAAAAAATAATAAAAAACTACCCGAGCCAACTCAGGTTAACATGTCAAATCCATAACTTAAGTCGTGATATTGAATAACCCCATGGGAAGCGATTCAGAAAAAAATACAAAGCTCAATTTCTGACTAATCTAATATTAGAGGATAAAATTGAAAATAATCAATAAAAAAATAAAAAAAACAACCTAAGTTAACTCGGCCTAACATGTTAAACTTGCTGAATGAGATATGAGACCAAAATTATTTCATAAAAAAATAAAAAAATTTATAAAACTTTATTTTCAAGAGATCCAATATTGTAGTTTGAAATCGAAAAAAATCCATGACATCACGATGATTTCACAAAAAGCAAAAAAAATAAATTATAAAGTCCGATTATCAAACAATGTAATATTAAAAAATAAAATAAAAAAAATATATGCCTTCTCAATTTCATCCCCCTTTAATTTTTTATTTTTTAAATTTAATTCTTATTCTTTTGATTACTATTTGTTTTATTTAAAATAATATTTTAAATTGACTTTGTTTTAGGATTTAACCCTCCTTTGTTTGTTTTTTTTTTCTATTTCTCCTATCAAATTTAATTATTATTTTTTATTGCTATTTTTTTGGAAAGTTTTTTATATTAATATTTTTAAATTGGCCTATAATAAACTTTTTTATTGGACCTAGATCTAGGTTTCATGGGTTACAAGTTTTTATTTTTCTTTGTCTAACTTTTTTTTTCTTCTTGTTTTATCCTTGAATATTTATTTAATTAGAAACTTGGATCTCTTTTTTTTTAGCTTTTTTTTCATGGAATTTTTAGTTGGTCTTTAAAACAACTCAATTATTCCGAGTCTTTTTATTTATCATAATTTGTTGGGTTTTTTTGGCTAATTTTTTAAATTGATATTTTTTTTCCTTGATTCCACCCTTTAAATGATTTTTTAAAACATTGTATAAGATAAGAATTGTTTTTCTATTTCATCCCTCTTTATTTTTTTCTTCTGAATTTAGTTTGCATTCTTTTGATTGCTATTTGCTTTATTTATAATATATATTTTTAATTTATTTTTATTTATTTACTTTCTCTAGGATTTTTCATTGATTTTGAAAATAACTCGAGCTTTCTCGGGTCTTTTTAATTATTGTTTTTTTGAAGACTTACTTTGGCTAATTAATGTTAAACTGGTTAGGAATTGAGTTTCTTCATTATACTCAGATATAAAATTGAATAAGTTGTGAGTTTGAAACATTTGCCTAGGTTTAAAAGTTTCACCTGAGTTTTCTTAATCCCCCCCCTTTTTAAGCTTATATTTTTCTAGTTTTATAATTCAACATTTATATCATCAATAATTAGGCTTTGTTTTCTTTTTTATTTTCTTTCTATATGATTTTTTTAATCATTTTTTATGTGGTTTCCACTATTTTTTTAGGGTTGTCCACGTATCATCTTTTTTTTCTCGACTAGGTCTATGCCCTGAGTCCTATTTTTTTAAAAAAAGATTTGAAACATGTTTGCGTTAGTTTTTTTATAAATGATTTTCAATTTCACCCTTTTATATTTTTTTTAATCTTTTAAATTTGATCCCTATTCTTTTTATTCTTATTTATTTTGTTTGATATCATTTTTTAGATTTTGTTTTATAATTTTATCCTTAATGGATTTTTTCTCTATGAAATTTGATGCCCACTCTTTTTAATACTATCTTTTTTGCTTTAAATATTTTCTTATGATTTTGTCCTTCAAAATTAAATTGGTTGAGAATTAACCATCTTGATTCAACCAGGATCCAGGATTGCATGAGTTACGAGTTTTAAAGATTAGACCAGGTTTAAAAGGTTTGCCTGAATCTGTTATTTTTTTTTAAATTGTTTTGTTTTTACCATTTTTTTCAAGTTTTGCTTTATTATTTTTTATGGTTTGTCTTCTATGAGGTTATTCTCGGTTTCATAACCAGAATCATCAATTTTAAAGGTTAGTATAAGTTGACCTTTTTTATTATTTTTTAAAATTAATTTATCTCAATTTCATCTTTCAACATTTGATATATTGAAAATTAACCTTTGTGCCTTTTTCCCCCTTTCATTTCAAGTGGTTTTTTTTGTTTTTTTTTTTTATAGAAAATTATCCCGATCTTATGTCTATAATCAAAGAGTTTGTAAGTTAATCTAGTTTAATTAGGTTTTATTTTTGCAATTTCACCGTTTAATATTGGTTTTTTATACTCCGGATGGGTTTAGGTCCCAATTGATCCGATGACTCAAATCTCTAGTTATTTCTCTTTAGATTTTTTTTTACATTAAAAAACTATTTGACTGACCCGCAGTGAAGTGTGGACCACAAATCTAGTAAAGAACTAAAAGTCGTAAAAGATTCATTATGGATTCTATTCCATTACACTTCAACCAGGTTATTCTATTCCACCTCTTAGAAAGAAAATAACTTGAATCAACATACTTAATGGCATGACAATACATTTATATAAAACTTTTACCCTAAGCACACAATGTAGCTATAGATAGTCAAGTGAAACCCAATACGCAAAATTATTGTGGTAAAGGTTGTAATAGTAGAGGAATCATTACTACAAAGTAAGATGGGGAGGTCATAAATGTCTATATTGTAAAATCAATTTTCAATGGAATGGAAAATACATATATGATAAAATTATAACCATAGAATACCACCCTAATTGAATTGCATACATTTATCTCATACGCTATATGAATGGTGAGAAGATATATATTTTACATCTTAGAGGGACTATAATTATAGATACTATTAGTTCTTGTATATAAGTTCCTATAAAAATGAGAAATTCCCTACCTACCTTTAAGTGCAATTTAAACTATTGATTTACATAATTGGAATCAATTATGTTTATGACAAAACTTAGAAATTGATCACTGATCCAATTTGAGTACCTCTACAAGATATACCTCAACAAAAAACTAAAAAGTAAGGGTAGAAAGTGATTGAGTTTAGTAATTCTTTGTATAAAATTATTGACTTTAGAAATATAGTAATATAGAGAAGATAAAATTATTTCAAGCATTAATAGAACCAAAACGCCCATTGTTTCAAAAAGAGAAGGACAAGTTACTCACATTTCATTTGATGGTTAGAGGTGAATTGAAATCTAAGTAGTGAGAATTTTAAATATTTCTCAAGGAAAAAATAGAGATGTCTCCTACGTTACCCCTAATATGTGGAAGTATAAGCATAATTTTATAGAGTCATTCAGTCTGAATGTTACATGAAAAACATACGCTAAAAGAAGGAACGAGAAGACTTAAGATGTAGAAGTGCATAGCATGAATGATTAAGCAAATCTTGATTCCCATATATCCACTCATGTAGTACTTGACTTCAATATATGATATATAAGATTCATCTATATAGATGTCATCATGTACACCTAAAAAGTTGTATGCTTTGGAAGAAGCTTAAACAATTTATGAAGAGATTTTGATTGATAAAAAAGAAGAATCTACTTCAACCAATATGCTCTAGGCATGACCATACAAAACATAAAAGTCAAACTTAGAAGGGGTGGACAATTAGATAAAGTTACAAGTGTTGTAGCAAAACTAATAGCAAAAAAGAGGAAATTGGCCACATTAAAATTACCTTATAGGGAGGTTCATTTAATATCCAAAAATTTCTCAACAATAGTTGGACAAGTAAGGAATGTTGGGCTAAACTAGAAAATTTTACATAAAATCGAGTCTAAATTTTAGCTAAGTAAACATCCTGTAGTAAAATGAGTAATTATGAATTATATAGACATCCTAATAGGAGTTGTAAGACTTTCGTATTGAAACTTGATGTAGGTAAATAGTGATGTAGGTAAATAGAGGTACGTATGGAGTTAAGAGTTAATGTTGTGTTGGGATCTATATCGATGGTTGTAAAGATAAAATAATAATAAAACAACATTGAAATGGAAGAAGTGTAGTGAAAATTTAAAAGTAGTGATTTTTAGTATTGAAAGATATATGAGTTAGGTAAGGGGAAAAAAGAGGATAGTCATGATTGACATAAATCATGGAAAATTAAGAAAGAAAAAAAAATCTATTATAATTAGTGTATATGGTGTTGGTCGTAAAAAGACTAAAGATATGAGACATTTCAAATAAGTTAAAAAATATATGTATTAGAGTATGTGCTAGAGAATATAAACAAGTTAATAATGAGTTTAAAATAAAATAAGAAATCCAATTAAACTTTTATGTGTGTTTGATAAGAATAATAAATTGGTCATGCTATACATAATGATGTTTGGAATTTTTAATGAATGATGGGATATTAATATGAGTACTTTCTTTGATTATAAGAGAGGTACCTAAAGGAACATCCTCAATGGTTGGAGAAAATACATAACGGGAGGTACAAGTAGGTGTTTAACACCTTATTCATCTTGTGTATTTTATTTAAATAAATCATTAGTGCATGGTTTAAAAGATTCAAAGTCACTATTAACTTAAAATTTTAATTATTTTTTATGTAAATTCATTTACTTTATTAGATTAATGATTTTTTTTTTTATAAATTGTTAATACAAAGGTAAATTTGAGTGGGATAGAGAAAATAATAATATTGTGATGAGGGTTTGGGAGCATTATGCTACAATTAGGTAATAATAATAACAATACAATAATTATTTTTTTTATTTTAAATGTTAAAATTCCAGTTCTCATTAACTCATACAAAATACATTTGTATCATATAGGTTATATGATTATTGGTATGCAACACAAAAAAACTAAAAAATATACTAGAGAAAACACTTTACCAAGCTAAAATAACATGACAGTTTGGAAGGATTTGAGGCCGCCATACATCTTGGAGGATGCGTGGGTGAAATATATTCAGTACATGACGTCTAAGTGTTTCACATGATGCTTATAATCTGGTGCAGGAAACCGGAGCTGACAAATTCACGGCTCGGTTACCATGCATATCAGCGGCTTCATTAATTTTGTTTTGCATGCAAAATGGATGGTAAGATTAATTTTAATCACATCTATCTTTAATTAATTTATTGTTATTTATAAATATATTTTAACTTGAAATATTTTTTTCTTACAGGCTACAACTCTTGGACGTGTGTCAAGCCCAATGAAACTTTTTATGGAGATGCACGTGTAAAGTGAAGACCACTAAAAAGAAGTGTAATAGTTTGTCGACAATCATGCTCAACACTTTATGGTATGTTCGTTTAACAATTTTCTTTTGTAAGTTATTATTTTTTTAAATTGAATTTGATTATTTAAATTTTTAGTTCCATGAGACATATAACAGCTGGTTAAGGTAGAGATACAATGACAATTCTTTAACCCACTCGAATTTTGATCTAAATTTGTGCATAGAGGTAAGATTGTCTGTTAAACCCGATAGAAATCAAGGGTAAAACTCTTCAACACTACAGTCGAGAACTTACAGACGGCTTGTAGTGTCTCAATTATTGGGAACTCACAATTGGTATCGAGCACCAATCTTAAGAGTTTGTGACCTTGCAAGAACATATGACCTATCTCACCAAAAAATATGAACGATTCTCGGTGGATTATGAAGAACTTTACCGCATGCTTATAGACATGAGATCACGAATGGGTGGTAATTTGTGTACCCCTTCTTTTTTGCCGTATAGTCTTGGGAACGACCAACCTCTTCCTCTTCCTCTTTTTTCCAGCGCTGCCATTATTCTATTTTAATTTTACATATAAATTATTGGGAACTCACAATTGGTATCGAGCACCAATCTTAAGAGTTTGTGACCTTGCAAGAACATATGACCTATCTCACCAAAAAATATGAACGATTCTCGGTGGATTATGAAGAACTTTACCGCATGCTTATAGACATGAGATCACGAATGGGTGGTAATTTGTGTACCCCTTCTTTTTTGCCATATAGTCTTGGGAACGACCAACCTCTTCCTCTTCCTCCTTTTTCCAGCGCTGCCATTATTCTATTTTAATTTTACATATAAATTTGTAATGAATTTTTGGATTTTATATTATTCAAATTTATTGTTACATAGAATTTAATACAATTTTATTTTTTTAATTATTTTATTTTTTTGTTCAAAGGATGTTTTTTAAAAATATATTTTTTAATTATTGTAGACAGATATATTGATGGACATAATCCATTAGTATATTCCAGAGAATTTGAAACAATTTACTTCATATGCCACCATAAAACTGTCACATCTCTAATGAAATAATTTCATCAGTATTTTATAGAGGGTTGAAATAAAATTATAATAAATACCACTATTAATCACCAACAAAATTATTATGTTGGTATATTAAAGTGTGTATTTTTTTTTGTATATTTTTCATCTGTAAAAGCATTGGTTTTTTTTTTTTTACTAACATAAATGAAATTACCAACAATCGGTTTAACGATGGACTGTTTCTGTCTGTAAATCTGTCAATAAAATTCTTGCCGATAGAATAGTAATGTAAATGCTAACAGAAAATTCTATGAATAAAACTATTAAATATAATAGTTTATCGAAAATTTCGGGTTGTTCCATTAATATTCCAGGTTGTTACAACTACCTTTAAGCCATCATAGCTCCTTTTTCCATTTTCTAGTTTTTTTTCAAAAAGATTTCTCTATTCTCTTCTTCTTGGGTGATTTTTCTAATACCAGATCATCTTATGTGCAAGTATTCATCTGCCCTTTATGGGTTTGTCAACTTGCATGATGCCTCTCTTGGGCTACTTCTATCTTTCTTTTAATGCTAGGTTTCTATATTCTTGTTTGCTCCCTTTAGCTTACACCTTTACTTGTTTCTTCTTTGGATGTTCTTCATTCAATTACTCCTGAGATTTCTCTCTTCCATCTACACACAACTCTGATCCTTGAAATGCTTCATTAGATTAAGCTAGATTTGATGTTTAGAAAGGAAAAGCGAGATATTGTGAAAATATATTTCATTCTTATATAATATTACAAACAAGAGGAAGTTTATATAGACTTAGATTAATATTATAATATTTTAATGGATATATTTATACTAGAATAGGGATAATTCTAAATTAACTGATTTTTAAGTCATTGAGTTATTTTTTATAAGGAGTTCCGATAATGTGTTTTTGAGATTTAATCTCATTAAGAAAAATAAATTATAAAAGAATTGCTATAATTCATATAATTTATGTTATACTCAATATTTATCCATTTATTACATTTGATTAAAACATGTAATTAAAATTAAATTATAACATTTTCTATTTAAAATAACTTAATAATTTTAATTTTTTAAAAACTCATAAATTTTTTTATAAACACATCGCATATTCTCCCAATATAAAATCCTCATAATTTTAAATTATATAAGAAAAAAGATCTCAAGTAAGAAGATGATCGATTTTTAGATCTCAAATCTATATGAAATACATGAAAAGATCTGAAGTGGTTTCGCCCTCCATTGTTTTAGGATTTGTTGTTCTCATTATTTTTTTATATAGTTGACAGAGATGATCAATTCATGGTTTTTTTTAAAATTTTGCTTGCTTTCACAATCCTATTAAGTATTTTTCTTTTTTGCTTAAAAAACAAAGATACTCATAAGAAAATTCTGGTCTGTATATTAACAAATGTGCCCGCGGGAGGCTAATATACGGGGGGCAATTCAGGGAAGAACCATGGTCAATACCGAGTGAAGCCACTGACTGCAAGCGACAGCATAGCCTATGTCAAAGGAACTCTGGTCTGTATATCAACACACTGCAGTCAAACATAAATATTCTCTTTGTATCCTGAATGATAATTCTAATAACTTGGATCTAGTTGGGGGCGGCAATTCAGATGCAGCAAACCCCCATAAGAAGAAAGCTACAAAGAATCGATTTTGTACAAGTTCTGGGAGGCCCCCTTTTAATCTCAAATTGGTTTGACCTAGATCTATTTATTGTATAACATGCATGACCTCCCACCCAAACACTTCATAACTGCACACTCCAGTGTATTGAAAGGCAGTAGATCTTTATAGTCAAGAAATATGCGACCCATAAATCAGCAGCCAATTGTTCATAAAAAAAAATTGAACAATGGAAGCTTTATTGGATCACCCTAGTACTTCCCGATAATGCTGGCAACATTCTTGCCAATCTCTTCCTTCGTTTGCTCTGAGACAGGAATATCACCTATGTACATGTCAAAGAAAGCTCCTGTAAAGTAAAAATGAAAGTTTAGAATCTTAACTCTAAAACATAAACTATCCTCCATCCCAGCCTCTCTTTAATCATGAACTGCCTCTCAATATCTCTAGAAAATGTTGGCACACAAAATAATCAACTAATAATTTGGAGACAAGGAGCAGGATAATTCACTCACTACATAAATCCTTGCTACAAACCACTCCAATTTGGTTACCTCCAACTGCAAGAATAGAATCTGTCAGTTGCCTATAAAATGTGGCAATATACAAATGCAGCAATATACAAACGAAAAGATATTGTTGGATCATTCATGCGCCTTTACATGGTACAATACAGGAGGGCCTTCTTGCTTTGCTAAAATGGAAAGCCCTTGTACAGATGACAAAATGAGCGGGTCATCTAACTCCAACAATTTCTGTTCTTTTTTTTATTTTTTATTTTTTGATTGACAGGAATAAATTCATTAATGAAAATGATCGAGTTAAAAAAAAGGTGAATGAGATGCCCTTCTGAAAAAACAGAGAACTATAAACTAATATTGCAATGCTTTCCACTCACTTTTGACAAATGTAAGGAGATGCTGCTAAATAACTCCAACAGCAGTGCATATAGAGTGTAAGATTTCCAACCAATAATGACTTACTTTCAGTTATTAGTTGCCCATCAGCTGTCCGTCGAAAATCAACTGTTGTTCCCTGCACAAATTCAATTCAAAGTTGATGCAATCCAATAAGTATGTGTAGAGGCAAAGCAAAGATATGCACAAACCAGAAAAAAAATTACCGCAGGTAGTGGAATATCTTTCGTGAAGAATGAACCAAACGTAGTCAGGCAATGGTAATCAGTGTCTGGGTTTGTCTGAGAGAAGTCAAGAAAATTGTTTGAGAATCAGAATCCTGACTGGACATTTTCCTTCTATTACAGAACTGGTAGGAAAAGAAACGATAGCAAGTAGAATAAATTACCTTCAATAAACGGTTTCGAAGTGATTTCTCAAAAGCACTACAAGCACATAAAATAAAGCATGTAACTAGGTGTTGGTGCTTATTTTCATCATCAGTCTTACAATTTCAGCCATGACTTCAGGGAATAAAAGGTTAATGAGTCTCCAACAAGCAGGGGCAAAACTATTCCAGGTGAAGCTCAGCCTTGTTAAACAATGTAAATAATCTGTATTCTAGTTTTTTTAAAAAGATCTAGCAGGTTGCGTGATTGAACTTAGGAACACTATTAACACACCCCGTCTCACACACAATCCCCCATGGCCCAGAGGATCCTAAAATTTTATTCGAGACACTAATAGATGACATGATGTTTATATCCTCCCTCTCTAAAAATATTCCAGTTTTTTTTTATAGGTCTACAAACAGTATGCTGAGAATGTCCAGCTTATACCAAGGTCTTGCAGAAATCAGAGGCCCACCACCAAATTTCAAGTACACTAACAAACAAAGTTTGACTTACTCCCTAACAGTACTGATTTTTATCCCATTGCAGTTAATCACAAGCCGAACAGTCATGGAGATGTCTTCCCTGCAGTATCATTATAAAAACTCGAATAAGAACAGTATCTGAGAATTCATCAAAGTGAATTAATCGAGTTGCAGAGCAATGAAAATGAAAAGGTCTGAGTACATGAATGTTAACAAACAACTCATGGCTAAGGCTAGGATGATAATTATGATTTTAAAGCATCACGCAAGTGACAGAAATTTCATTGCAAACTCCTACTATGTTAATTGATTAATGCTCCAAACATACAAAATTTTTTGTTTCATATTACAAAACTAACTTTCAATGGAAATATCATTTACTCTATTACAAACTCCAGGAGAACATACTTAAACTACAAAATTTATTAGATCTTGTATATAACTTCAAAGTTAAGAAAATGAAAGATTAAAACTTGGAATGAAGTGAACAGTTAACAATGAAAATTTTCCTAAAAGTTTCACTCTCTTGATTTAAAAATAAGTTAACAATAAACCATATAAAGATAAACAAAAGATGAATAGCGATGCAACAACATTTTAACTTCAGAAAACCAAACATGGACATTGTGTTCAGCAAAGTCAGTGTTCATATACCTGAGAAGGTCCTCATAAAAGTCACGGTGTTTAATTAATTCACCCATTGGAATGGAAGCATACTTTGGGCCCAGTTTTTCACAGACAGAATTAGGATGAACATCTACAAGAAATAGCAAGTTTCACTAAGTCAATGTCGTGGACATGAAAGAAACAATCTAACAAAAAACAATCCTCAATTGAAATGTAAAAGCACTTACAGAAACCAAAAGCATAAATCTTCAGAGACTTTATTCTGATTATTGTCATAGTTCTGGATCCAGTACCAACAAGAACCTTGTAAAGCACATTGAAATTGTTCACAGTGATTGAAAAATGGGATGATCGATGACAGGAGTGATCTCAAACAGGAAGACAGCAACCCTCAAAGTTAATGTAGGTACCAATTTTCTGATAATATTTCAAGCTTAACAATTAGATAGGGAATAAAATTCAAATAGTAATAAGATGTTTGAATTTGAAGCATCTAATTTCTATTGTTGTCTCAAAACCCTAATGTAAAACAGACTAGAACATACACAGCTTTTAGACACACACACAAACACACATGCAAGTGCACGCAGCAAGCTATTTTTAGCACAAAACAGGTCCCTTGTATCCAGCTATGCCAACACATAATGTGCACACATGAAGTTTAGTGCAATAACATGAAATTTAGAACATCTACCTCTGAAGTTAATCTAGATCTTTCCTCTCCAGCTACGATGTTGTCCAAAAACATTGGGAACTCAATGCCAGTTCTGGGCTCAACAGCATGTCTTGTCCAGTTTAAATCAGAAAATGAGAGGCCTGGACATCCACGATGCACAACTTCACAAGGCCCTTGATCTATGGATGCATGCACTTGTACATCACCATTCTCCAAAGGAATAGCTAGTACATTTGAAGCTCTTACGACCAATAAGAAAGCAAAGTTTAGATGGTTAAAGAACAGCATAAAGTGTGAGAAGTAAAGCTAAAGAACAGAAAGTACACAGAGAGAAACTTATTTTATTATATATCAAATGACTCACAAGTTGTTGAATGGTGGTACCAGAGAAGCAGCTAATGAGAGGACAGGGAATGACTGAAGTCTTTCAGCTTCCCCAAGTAGGAGCCTCATCACAAAACTTGAGATCGTGCTAAAAACTACAGGAGGTGAAGACTCTACTTTTGATACAGAACTGAAGCCTAAACCAGCAAGATCACATCTAGTAGAAGTAGAGTTCTTGACTTGTGCAGAAGATCTACAGCTTCCTGGAGTAGGAGAACTCTGATTGCCTGATATTTGGCGACTCAAATTTGAACTAGATGCACTAGTGAACCAAAAAATCAAACCACCAGCAAGCTTCGACATGCCATTCAAAGCTTCTTGAAAAGCCATGGTTCCAGGGACATATAGGAATCTCGATTGGTGCAAAGGATTATCAACAAATGAGCTAAGCTGAGAAAATAGATTAGCCCCAAAGCCTTGTGATAATAGGGGCTCTAAGGGAAACATGTATTGAGATTCTCCATCTAAATCCATGTAAAAGAACCAATTGTTCCTCATTATTGCTTCCGATTCAGGAGTCTCAAACTTTTATACCAGACGAACCTAGGTCCAACAGATGCAAAAACACCTGCATGGAAATAAATAGTGAGTGTGAGAAGCTCATGCTTGCACGTAGTTCAAAAACATAAAAAGAGCACGTAACTTAGGACATGCAATACTTGAATTCTAAAAGTAAATGCTACATTGCCGATTCTCATCATTGGGAGATTAGTTTAGAAAACATCTTGTATCAACATTATTGAAAATACCCACAAATTCAACAAAATAAATGTCAATTAATTACACATAAAAACCATGGTTTATTGTTAAATTGGTGTCACAATTTTTTTTGAAGTAAAAAAAAAATAAAAAAGCTCTAAATATCTTTAATAGAACCCATCAATTTGTAAGAACAAGCAAGGTTTAGAACACATATTCACCACAGGAAGGACTCAATCAACATATTTAAGAATTCAAGAGATTAAAAAAGAAATCAAATATAGATTAAACTAAGATAATACAAACAAAGAAACAAAAGCTCAGCCCTTTACTAGTTAATTTCACCAAGAAAATAGCAAATCACACCTACAAACAATGAAAAATACATATTCGCTTCATGGACATTAACATTCAAATTTTGATGAACCCCAACATCTCCAAGAAGCAGAAAAATCAAGGGTCTTTATTACAGAATGCAAAAGTTAGCCGTTTTATTTCCTTCTTTGTGTCAGATAAAAGGGCAAGTAATCAGAGATGAATGAAAAGCATACCTTACTATTAGAGGAAGAAAAGGTTCAAGAAAGGAGAGGTAGGAAACAGAAGCAATGTTGATGATGGTAACAGAGGTTAGCTAAATTCAAATTAGGGTTCCATTTTTGAATTTCTTAGATTTTTCAGCTGTCATTATGAAGAGAGGGAGAGGGAAGAGAATATTCTTTGGTTCCAGAGGGGGGAACCTTTCACAGACTCACGGCAGATCAAAATGAAACAGGACTCTTCTTATTATTGAGAGAAACTTTTATTTTTTTCTTTTGTGAGTTTTGACGTAATTAATTTATGCTAAATTTGTTTTGGTGGCAAGGAAATAAATAGAAGGGCCACGGAGAGAGAGAGAGAGAATCATAAATCATTGCGCTTTTTCTTTAATACGTGTGGCATCCAAGCATACGCGTTCTGGTAGTCACTAGCTTTGATACCCCGCGCGATGCTGCGGGTGTTTTAAGTGAAATTTAATTATAATTATTATGATAAATATTTATAAATTAATAGGAATGTTACATAGCAAAAGATATCAACATTCATAAATTTAATTGCACAAGTTAAGATAGCAAAAGATATTATATTCATAAAGTTAGTAGTAAAAGTTAAGCAAAGATAGTTAAATTCAAGTATAACAAAAGTAACTAGAGTTAAATATTTTATACTTTATATATCTAGATAGAAAATTGGACGTTAATGAGCGGCAGATTGTATTAACAAAGCAGATGATGAAGATGTTTAATCAGCTTGCAATGTTAAGGAACCATTGATTAACTGAATGCTAATTTTTTTTCTATAGCAAAAGATAAATGTAACTGTAAGCTGTAAATTTTTCATAAAGCAATAAACATTTAGAAGTGAGAAATAAAAATGTAATTGTTGCTGAGTAGATGAGTTCATAAAGAAGGGGAGGCAATTAGAAAGCGAGAATGATGGGAAGGCAATTAAAAAGTGAGAATGATATACTTAATTGTGATTGAATTATTATTTTTTAAACAAAGAGGTGGTTTGTAGATGCATACCTTTTCAGGTGATGAAATGGAGAGGCGTTGCTTCTTTGGAAGTCCTGGTATAAGATCATCGTCATCTTCGCATAGACGTTTCTTTGATGAGTCTGCATAATCTTTCAAGGGTCCTGGTTGGGGAAGTTGGGTGCTAAATCATATACTAAAAGGAAGTACTTAAGCAATGGCAAGTGTAAACAATAAAAATGAAAGGCAAAACTATTTATTTATTAGTAGAAAACTCAAGTAATAGCTGTCATTTATATATTCGTAGAACAGTCAAGCAATAATTGTTAAAGGAATGTACCTAAAGCAAATGAGATAGTGGCCTCGGCTGGAACATCATCATTGTATTGGGAAATCACAAATAAAACTTTATCATGGTTGAAGGAGCATCGCGTAGGATGAGAAATTTATGGCATAATACATGAAATATTTTTTATGTGTGAGCAAACGAACCAAACCTGTTGTGTGGCCTAGCATCAGTGAAGGTTAATGCTCTTTTTAACTTAGGATGGGAGCTGTCATGGAACATGTCTTTTTGTTGAGAGGTGTGTTGCTGTGAAGCTAGAGTTTGAATTTGAGACTGATCGACACTCAAGGGATCTGCAAGGTTTGGTGTTAGAGGAGTGACAAGTATGAAACTTTTAGAATCAGTGGCTGTCGAAGATGCTTTAGTTGCAATATCATTGAAGATGATGCAAACATATATTTCACATCTATTAAGTACAGATTTGTGGGCTCCAAATCAAAGCTGAAATATTTTTACTTTGTTTAATTTCTCAATCATTTGAGGTGGAATAATAAATGGGTTAGTGAATGTTTTGTCGAAGACCAAATGATAAGCTGAAGCATTGAAAAAGTACTCAACTATCTTTCCAGAAAGAAGAAAGTTTGTGACATCTTGACCATCGCTGATGATGCAATTAATTCTGAACCTAAAAGACATTAAAAAGGTTTTAGTTAATAATGAAATAAAGCACAAGGAAAAATCGCTTAAAACTTTTGAAAATGCAAGGCTGTCTTGGTATATATGGTAGTTGAACCATGGAACTAGTGCAGAGGTTGGATAGTCATGCTCTATGCATCGTAAATTATTAGGTAGTCCAGAGAGGCTTGTTGCAATCTGGACAGCTTTCGCACCACCATCCCTTGAAGAGATCATAATCCACTATGAAAGCTTTGCATGTAAATCTTTCATTTTGCACATGCCAAGTAAAGTAGAAAGTCATACAATTTTTTTTTTATGAAAATGAAGGTGATGTAGCGTTGGCAATTGTTAATAGTATTGTAATCATAATAATAGTATTTAGTTGGACTATTAGCAAATTGAACTATCATGAAGAATATTTTTTTGCATGCAATAAATCAACAATATAAGGCAACCACATTACTTAAATTCTCATATGCAAGATCATATTAAATCATTTATATGTCATTTTTGTCCTAGAAATAATTCAACAACTTTGTTTTGCTTCTAATAATAAACATTTTAAAAAAAATATAATAGATACCTTATGCTCGAATGGGTCTATACAGAAAATCTCTCTGATTGTTCTTCTATTTTCATTTATTTGAGTTTCTAATAATAGGACAGCTTGTGATGATGGAGGCAGCTGGTGCAAGTGAACAGGCATTTGTGCATAGCTACGTAAAAATAAAGAAAAAGCCATTAAGAATCAATTTAAATATTAATACATAATTTGGATTTGAATAAATGTAAAAGGTTCAAAGAATATAGAAGTTTACTAATGTTTGTATGCTAATAACTCTGGTATATTTGGGTTAAAATACCAAAGTGAAGCTGCAGTGCCAATCAGATTTGCAGATCCTATAAAGAAAACAACAAATACATATTTACTGGTGTATATTTAATGCCAGGAGGTTATGAAATTTTAATTGAAAAGTTAAGAAAATAGAATCATGGTAGCTTTGAACATAGAATCAAGTATACCCCTAAATTCAGAGACACGAAAACCAGTAAAAGCAACAATGATCGGAGATTCTTGTTTTTCCAAAGAAGCCTCGTCAAAGGTTCTAGCAATGTCACCCCATAAAGTAATGCGAAGCTCCTCACCTCTAAACAGAATAAACTTATATTAGACTAATGCCAGGAGGAATTGAATATAATAAAATCAACCATATATTTTCAAGAATGAACTCCCTCTTGTCTTCAAGTGTTTGCCCTCAAACCAAAATCTTCTCAATCGATTGTATTGCCTTTAGTCTACTAAGAACATCTACATAATTCATTTAATAATCATGTTAGTGAAATGAAAAAAATTATGCACGATACAGTTTGCTACGGAAGGGCAACAATAAAGAATACCTGTGAGAAGTTGTGATTCTTTTCCTTTCTTAAGGACATGTGTGAAATCAGTGAAATTAAAGTAATATCGTGGAATGGAAAGTGGGACAGAATCGAGGTGAGTAACTTTGGTGTCAGACTTAAGATCAATAACAACTTCATGGCTAACAACAATATTCATGTATTGATTTTCAAAGGTGTAGAAATTTTTCACTTCATAATAGTCACCTTCAGTAATGATTGAAGCAAAATGTCCAGCATCTCTAGTTTTGGCTGATCCTTGTATTGCATCACCCTTGCTTAGAAAAAAAGGAAAAACAAAGGCAATAATTGGTGTTAATGCATAATGGTAAGGTTAAAATATGTAGAATGATGGATGAGTAGAAAAAATAATCTTAAAGATAGTAAAATCATAGCATCTGGTTTTTAGGTGACATTAATAAAATCATCTCCCTCTTGGCTAGCATGCATGTTTACGTTATTATTAAGAAAGACATTTGGATAGCAAACTAAATAATGGGATTGAATGCATTTCAAATTTTATTAAAGCTTGATACATCTATTGCTTTTAAAAGATATGGCTTAAAAAATAGAATGTAAGCAGTGGCAAGAATTTGAATAACATAATAATAAAAGTGATATTAGTAGATATGTTGCATACCTTGCGATTAACAAATAGACAATTAAAGTTAGTTGCTTGTCCATTTTGTTTTGGAATCCAAACACGACATACCCGAGCTTGGATTAAAGGGTAGAAAACATATTTTTTAATGTTCTCTAAATGAATAGCCATTACTCTGCAAAAGAAAAGAAAAGAAAGCAAAAACTGAACAAATAAGTGAATAGCTAAACATGAGATTAAAAAAAGACAATAGTAGAGCCAAATAGACTCTGAATCCTTAAATATAAAGGCAATATGGTAGGAAAATGTCATCATAAAAGTATAAATCCCATGTAATTTCTTGAAATATTATTCATACCAGTAATACATATATGGTAGTTGCTTATGTC
>NW_011502549.1:14363-19156 GCF_000495115.2 Populus euphratica | reverse complement strand
CTTGAAGTATCAATAACTCCTTATCTAAAGTATGTTTTATAACAAGAAGTCTGGTACCATAAGATACCTTTAATTTATGGTAAATGTTTATCTTAAATGCATGTTTATCATATAAATAAAAGGATTGATTGATGAGTTTATGTACTGAAATTGAAAAGACAAGCCAAACTTAGAAAAGAGATACTAGTTCAACCCAAACTGGAACACTGTTCGGTCATTGGGTCATATATGAAGCTGTAGATCTTGGATTTAGGTCTACTCTATATAGATGAAAAGCTAAGATATAGGCCTAAAACATTTAAGAGGAAGGTAAACTCAATTATGCTGTTTGGAAGTTCAAATCTTAGCAACAACGAAGAAGTCCAAATCTATCTTACAACCTAGACACTATTTAGTGTTTAGCTTATATCTTGAGTTCTAGAAGTCCAAATAACCTAAAAAAAATTTTCTAGAAAAAGGAGTCAATTTTCTAGAACTTTCATGATTTAAGTCTATCCAAATTCTAACGTTAGTAATGACGTTTTTGGCAGACAAAAAGATAGGGATTGTCACCAAGTCAAGAGATGGCTACCCACTCAACAATTAGTCATCAAATCAATAGTTTTCAATTTTGGCATATAAAAGAAGGCATTTCCCATGCTTTTAGACATCTTGGTTTTCAGATTAAGATCATGCTTTTGCTTCCTCTTTTTATTATAATGCTTAAGTTTTACTTATATTAATATCTTATTTATGCTTCTCATTTCTTTTCTTTTACTAAGTTAAATTATATATCTTGTTTATGTTATTATCTTGTTTATTTATGTTTCTCTTTTTCATTACGTTTAGCTAAGTTTATCATGTCAAGGTGAAAAGGTTACACTGATGATGCAAGAATAAGTTTACTATAAACTCAACATGGACTTTAATGTTAGATACTAACATGTTTTATATTTGTTATTTTATTCACTCTTAATACTTTGCTTGTTAAATGGTTAATCTATATTTATGTTGTATAACCTCGATACAACAAACACTTGGCACTTTCATAGCACAAACCATATGGTATAACCGACACATATGCTATAAAATAAATTTGATTTGTTGTTAAATTGATCTTTCCATAAGTCGCATAAATTGGTTAACTAAGAAAAGTTGTAAAAAGTTTAGATTGGATTTGAGCCGTCATTTGTGAAACCTTGTGCTTTTTTGTTTTATTAATAGCATATTATTTTATTTTATTATTTTTTATATTTGTTTAAATGTGTTTCAGGTGATGTCTTCTATACCCTATCTTTCTATCTTAGGACATTAAGGACAATGTCTCATTTTAGTTGAGGGAAAAGGGTAGTAGTTGACATTAAAAAAAAACTAACTTACTAACTATTTTTTCTATTATTAAAACCATTTGACAAAACTGTTATTAGGATGACAAAGTAAGGAGGAATTTTATTGACTTTTGAAACACATTTTGGTAAATATTTTTCAATAATTATTTACAATATTCATAATAAGGTCTATCACACACTTCTCATGAAATATTCAAATTTACAAACTCTCGTATTATTATCATTTGATTTTGCTCATATACTCATTTAACAAGTATTCTTAAACCTTCATTTTCACACACACACACACACACATATACACTTTAACATATGATTATGGGTTGCGTATTGAATTATTACATTAATTATGTTCTTTCATTAAAGGTAACAACTAAAGGAAAATGATACTATATGATTTGCAAAAAAAAAAAAGAGAAAAAATCATAATAAATTTAATTAAATAAATAAATAAAAACATATATGAGTTTGATTTCGTAGCCTTTCTAACCTAGGCAATTAAGTCCAAATGGGGGTTTTAGCACCAAATACCCTAAAATCAACTGATTTGGAAGCTATTTGCCCAATGTTTATTATTTGGGTTAAGGAGAAAAGCTTAAGGGAATCAAACATTGTACTATTTGCATATCAGTATCTGCAACCCGAGTTACTAAGCTCGAACGGATGTCTTAACACCTAATACCCTAAGACCAATTGGTTTGGGAGTCATTAGCCTTAAAGCTCATTACATGGGTTAAAGATAAATATGCTTTAAATTATATGTATATATTTTAAAAAATAGAAAAAAATAATTCTAACCTAAGGAAGTTAACCTTAAACATTAGAAAAAAAAATTGTTTTCTTCCAAGTAAAACCCCATGACTATATATTGATATATTGAGCATAAAAGGAAGGATTATTAATATCTTGTTTAAGAAGTATGAAGTAGATATATAAATTTAATAAGAATTTGTTTATGTGAATAGATTAATAGAAGTTGAATGATGAATGCCTTACTTTGTGGAACTTGCAAATTGTTTTTCTATTTTAACGGTTTGATTACTAGGGACTAGAAAATAAGCTGGCTGGGGAGGGGTGGGATAAGTATTTAAAAGTGTTTTTTTTATTAAGGTTTTATATTATCATTTTACACTTGAAGTATTAATCACTCCTCAACTAGAGAATGTTTTTATAATAACATATCTAATAACAATGATATAGACAATTTATTCAAATTCTGATGTTAGCAATAATATTTTCTCCAAACAAAAAGATAAGGATTGTTTTGTAATATTTTCTAATGTTTGACCTATAAAAGAAGGTATTTTTATCAAGGTTTTATATCATCATTTTGCACTTGAAGTATCAATAACTCCTTAACTAAAGCATGTTTTATAATAATATATCTAATAATATAAGATACCTTTAATTTATGGTAAATATTCATTTTAAATGCAGGCCTATCACATAAATAAAAGGATTGATTGATGAATTTAAGAAATGAAATTGAAAGGATAAAGAGATGGCCAAACTTAGAAAAGAGATGTCGGTGCAATCCAAACCGGAACACTGTTCGGTAATTGGGTCATATCTGGAGCTATATATCTCAGATTTAGGTCCAATTTATATGGATGGAAAGGTAAGACATAGGCCTACAACTTTCATATGGAGCCCAAGATCTAAAAAGGCCATTATCAAGTCCAAATTGTAGCAACAACAAAGAAGCCCGAATCTGTCTTCCAGCCCGAGCACTGTTCGGTATTTTGGCCATATCTGGAGTTCTAGAAGTCCAAATGAGCTGAAGTTTTTACACAAGAAAGCTGAGACAATTGCCTACAACTTTCATGTTTGCAACTGGCTCCAGTTTTGACGTTATCAATGACGTTTTGGGCAGACAAGAGAAGATAAGGATTGTCACCAAGTCAAAAGTTGGTCACCCACTTATCAATTAGTCATCAAATCAATAGTTCCCATTTTTGGCCTATAAAAGGAGGCATTTGCCATGCATTTAGGCATCTTGGTGTTCAGATCAAGATCATGCTCTTCCTTTCTCTCTTTGTATTTTTTATGCTTTGTTTTCATTAATATTAAGTTTATGCCTTTCATTTCCTTTCCTTTACTTAGTTAACTTTTATGTTCTTATTTTGTTTATCTATTTTGCTTTCTTTCATTATGTCTAGCTAAGTTAATTATGTCAAGGTGAAAAGGTTACACTAATGGTGTAAGAATAAGTATAATGTAAACTTAATATGGACTTTAATGTTTGATACTAACATGTTTTATATTTGCTATCTTGTTCACTCTTTAATACTTTGCTTGTTAAATGACTAATCTTGATTTATGTTGTATAACACTTGGTACAACAAATGCTTGGCACTTTCATAGCCCATAATGTATGGTATAACCGACACCTGAGCTATGAAAGGAACTTGATTTGTTGTTAACATAAGTTATAATCATGAATGCTTGACGAGATTTACAAGTATTAGCATTAATTGAATAAGATGACTAATGTAATCATGTTAACAATATATAATCTGATTGGAACCTCCTTTGTGTGTGGTTTCCAATTCAATAATAAGAGTTTATACTATACTTGTTTGATATACCATTAGTGGAACCTCTAACCTTGACATTTGTTATTATCTTGTATTATTGTTATTTATAATTTGTACAATTAACCTCCCTATGGTTCGACCCCGGTCTTGCCGGGTTATTTATTACTTCGACACTCCTGCACTTGAGAGAAGACATCAATCTTTTAGTCGTGTCACACATGGATGAAGAGCTGGAGAGGACATTGTTACATTATTTTGGGTCAAAAAGAAGAAAGAGATAGCACATAAAGGAGGAATAAAAACATGCACCAAAGTGGTTTCAAAGCACATGATTTGGGTTTTTAGAACACCTTTTGGTTTTTTCCTCGTAGATTTTGACTAAGGTGTCCAAATAAACTTTTCTTTAATTATCTAAAAAGTTGAAAAAATTTTCTATAAATATCTCTCTAATAGCCATCTCTAAAAAAAGCCTCTAGGAGGGTCGAAAATACCGTCCAAAGTTAACATGATATTTGTGTTGGAAATTTTACAGAAATTGTGTTGTGCTATTCTTTGTAGATTTCAGTCCTTTAGTTTATAAAACTTATTATTTCAGTTTGATTCAAGTTATTTCATGTTTATTAAAGTGTTCTTATATATAATTATGGTTGACTAATCTCTTTCTTGGGTCCAAATCAAGGATGATGGTGTTTGAAGTGAGTTCTTTAAGATATGAACAAATCTTAATGTTTATCTTCTGATTTTCTTCATGAATGTTTTATTATTACAAAGAAATTTTAGAAATCATTTATGTAATGTTATAATCTTGAATAATGCACAAACTTTAGTTTTGGTATAGAGATTGCTTGATTTAATGTCGTACTTAATATGAAAGTACTTGTTCATTCTTAAGCAATAATCAATCTTCATCTTTTTAAAATTCATTATAATA
>NW_011502549.1:0-14336 GCF_000495115.2 Populus euphratica | reverse complement strand
ATCTAATATCACCATCGTTGATATTAGGTAGATTTATCTTATATATGTTGAAGAAATCACCAATACATCACCATTAAAATTGATTTGGACCAAGACTTACTTTTTCTTGTCATTTAAAATCTATTTACACTTTTTCATCTTTGAAAACAAATCCATCAATTATTTTCAACCAAGTTATTGTTAATTTAATTTCTCAAGTTTTTTTGGTTACCTAGCTTAATTTCTATATCTAGCTCTTTGTGGATATGATCTCGATCTTATTGAGTTAATTGCTACATTGTACACTCGTGCATTTACGAGTTAAAACAAACTGATCATAAAAAGCGTTCAAGCAATTTTGGTGTTGTTGCCGAGGAGCTAGCAAGCAAAGGTAACAAATTTAGATTTGATTATTGAAAAGAAAAATAATCAAATGGATGGTTTTATGGCCTAAAATAAAACAAAAAATAAAATCAAATCAAATGACTAGTTTTACCTCCTAATAGAAAAAATAACCTCAACTTATCGGATATTGGACTGTGAGCTGGACTACTAATTGTTGGATTTTAGTTGGTTCAACCTTTTTTTTTATTGTCTATTCTTATTAGTTTCTAATATTTATTATTTATATTATAAGTTTGGTTTTACCGTCTCTTGTTTATTTTAATTTATCTTATTGTTTTGTTGTGATTATTTTTTTATATTTATTGTTTAAAGTACTTGACTGGTATTACCGCTTCTTGTTTATTTTATTTTATCTTGTCATGTTGTCATTATTTTTCTAATATTTATTGTTTGAAGTGATTGGCCGGTGTTACCGCCTTTTTATTTATGCTTGTTCTAATTATCTTTTAATGTTTATTGTTGTTAATATTTCTTATTAGTTGGAGTGTGAATTGATTAATCTGTTAATTTTTTATTTTTATTTTTGAGCTATTACTTTATCTTTTACATTTCATTTACTTTTGTTTGCAATCTTCTTTTTCTTTTTTCTTTTTCTTTCTTTTAATATTGTTATATTATTTCTTTCATCATGGCTAATGTTGAAGATGTAAAGGGTGAAGGGAGTGCTCAAGACAATGGACCTCTATAATTCAATGATCAACCTAATTTTTAAACTCTTAGAGAGTATCTTCACCAAGTTAGACAAAATACACCTTTGTGTGTCATCTTGCCTCTTAACCACAAGCTTTCAATTTGAAACCGGGCATGATCCAACTTCTTCCCATATATCATGGTATGAATTCTGAAAAGCCATACATACACATTAAGGACTTTGAAGAGGTATGTAATACTTTTATTGATAGAACATGAATCGAGGAAACTATTTGGCTTAAATTGTTCCCATTCTCTCTAAAGGATAAAGCCAAACTTTAGCTAAACTCCTTGCGTCCTAGGTTTATAGGTGAATGGAGGGAAATGCAAGCTAAAGTTTTGAAAAAATACTTCCCAACTCATAGGACGACAACCTTACAACGTCAAATGATAAATTTTTCTTGTAGTCCAAATGAGTCATTTCACCAAGCTTGGGAAAGGTTCAAAGACTTGTTAAATGCATGCCCTCATCATGGTTTTGAGATGTGGAGGTTAGTGAGTTTCTTTTATGACTCTCTTACCGCAGATTTTAAAAAGCTAGTGTCAACCATGTGTAATGGTGAGTTTTATGACAAAGAACCAAGTGAGGCCTTTGATTTTTTTGATCAATTGGCTGAAAACACAAAGCAATGGGAGACTTCTCTCCCAGTTCATGTTGAGTCTAGAAACACCATTTCTCATTCAAGTGGGAAGTTTCAATTGAAAGAGACTGATGACCTCAATGCTAGATTAGCCTCATTGGCTAGGAAAGTAGAGTCTCTTGAGATTAAAAAAGTGCATGTCATAAGTGAACAACAAGAGGAAAGTTGTGTTGTTTGTGAGAGCAAAGGGCATAGGACAACTGAGTGTCCTACCATTCCAGCCTTCAAGGAAGTGCTATATGGCCAAACTTCTGATTCAAGTAATGTTAGAAAGCCATTTCCAAACCAAGTAGGCAATCCCTACTCTGAGACCTATAATCCTGGATGGAGGAACCACCCAAATTTTGGATGGAGAAATGAGGGCTCTTCAGTACCTCAAACATTTCAACCTCCACCCCAACCATTTCATGCTCCCACACATAACACATACCAACCACCTCATAAGAGATCCTTAGAGGATACTCTTCAACAATTCATGCAAACGCAAGGAGGAATCAACAACCAAGTTTACAAATTCCAAGACCAGACCAATAGGACCTTAGATGACATTCGAAGTCAACTAACTAAGTTGATTCTTCTTCTTCTTCTTCTTCTACTACTACTACTACTACTATTGTTATTATTGTTGTTGGTGTATTATTGTTATTTATAATTTATACAATTAACCTCTTTGTGGTTTGATCTTGGTCTTGTCGGGTTATTTATTACTTTGATACTCCTGCACATGGGAGAAGACATCAATCTTTTGGTGGTGTCAACTTGTCAAATGCTTGCTCCTACCATGATTTTGAGATATAGAGGTTAGTAAGTTTCTTCTATGACTCTCTTACCGCATATTTTAAAAAATTAGTATCAACCATGTGTAATGATGAGTTTTATGACAAAGAACCAAGTGAAGCCTTTGATTTTTTTGATCAATTGGCTGAAAACACAAAGCAATGAGAGACCTTTCTCCCACTTCATATTGAGTCTAGAAACACCATTTCTCATTCAAGTGGTAAGTTCCAATTGAAAGAGACTGATGACCTCAATGCTAGATTAGCCTTATTGACTAGGACTCCTCTTGAGCTTAAAAAAGTGCATGTCATAAGTGAACAACAAGAGAAGAGTTGTGTTGTGTGTGAAAGTAAAAGGCATAGGATAACTGAGTGTCTTAACATTCCAGCCTTCAAGGAAGTGCTATATGGCCAAACTTTTAATTCAAGTAATGTTAGAAAGCCCTTTGCAAACCAAGTAGGCAATCCCTACTTTAATTCCTATAATCCTAGATGGAGAAACCACCTAAATTTTGGATGGAGAAATGAGAGCTCTTTAGTATCTCAAATATTTCAACCTCCACCCCAACCATTTCATGCTCCCACTCATAATGCCTACCAACCACCTCATAAAAGATCCTAGAGGATACTCTTGAACAATTCATGCAAACCTAAAGAGGAATCAACAACCAAGCTTACAAATTTCAAGACCAGACCAATAGGACCTTAGATGACATTCAAAGTCAACTAACCAACTTGACTCAATCACTAAGCATTTAAGAGAAAGGAAAGATCACAGCTCAACTAATGCCAAATTCTAGAGGTCAGGTACACATAAGTGAAGGCTCACCTAGTGAACCTTCAAACCACGAACAAGTCCAAGCCATCACCACCCTTAGAAGTGGAAAGATTGTTGACAAAGGTGTAGGTTTTAGGATTCCTAAAGGTATTGTAGAGGAGAAATCTAGGGAAAGTGAAGAGGGAATCAAAACACAAGTGACAAATGAGAGTTTGAGTGACAAAGAAGGTGAGATAAATGAGAAAGAGATGAGTGAGAAAGGAGATGATTCAAGAAAAATTGGAGTTAAAGTGAGTGATTTAGAATTTGTTTTGAGAGCACCACTTCCATAAAGGTTAGGGAAACCTAAACATGATCTTATGAACTCAGAAATCTATGAATTGTTCAAACAAGTGAAAGTCAACATTCCACTTCTTGATATAATTAAACAAGTCCCGTCTTATGCAAAGTTCCTTAAATTAAGGATTTATGCACAGTCAAAAGGAGATTGAATGTGAAAGAAAGAGCTTTTCTAACTGAACATGCTAGTGCTATCATCCAGTTTAAGACCCCTCCCAAATACAAAGATCCTGGTTGTCCTACCATTTCATGCATTATTGGAAGTCATAAGATAGATCAAGCTTTGTTGGATTTAGGAGCAAGTGTGAATTTAATACCCTACACTATTTACGAACAATTATGTTTAGGAAAAATCAAGCCTACTCGAATCACCCTTCAATTAACTGATAGGTCTATCAAGATTCCTAGGGGTATTGTTGAGGAAGTGTTGGTCCAAGTAGATAAATTCTACTTTCCTGTTGATTTTGTAGTGTTAAACAATGTACCTATTCAAGGATCTAATGCTCACATCCCAGTGATGTTAGGTAGACCTTTCCTAGCTACATCCAATGCTTTTATTAACAATAGGAAATGGGTGATGAAATTGTCTTTTGGGAATATGACTATGAAGATGAACATATTCAATGTTTCCAAACAAATTGGTGAACATGAGGACATTAGAGAGGTAGATTTGATCCAAATAGTTTGTCAAGAATACATTGAGAGAGAGTAGATAAAGGATCCATCGGAGAGAACTTTAATTCATAGTGAAAGATTTTATTCTTTGGAATGTGATGATAAGGAAGTAAGAAAGCTCGAGACTTATCAAGTTTCAATGCCTATTATGTCAATAGGTGAATGGACCCCATCATTTGAGCCTTTGATTTCAGTCCAAGTGAAAGTTGAGGCATCTCTTGTCTAACCTTATAAACCAGAATGGAAGCCTTTACCAAGTGATCTTAAGTATGCATTTCCAAGGGAAGATGAATCATATCCTATTGTGATCTCACCAAAACTTAGTATGGAGTAGGAACAAAATTTTTGAGAGTGGTAAGAAAATACAAGAAAGCAATTGGGTGGACAATTACTGGCTTGAAAGGAATTAACCCTCTTTTATGTACATATAGAATCTATCTTGAAGAAGAGGCTAAATTTGTGAGGCAAATGCAAAGATGATTGAACCCAAACATGAAGGAAGTAGTGAGAGGTAAAGTGCTTAAGCTACTTGATGTAGGTATCATTTACCCCATTATAAACTCAAAATGGGTTAATCCAACTGCTTAGTACTTAAAAGTGTATTTTTATTATGGTTTTATATCATCATTTTGCACTTGAAGTATCAATAACTCCTTAACTAAAATATGTTTTATAATAATGTATCTAATAATATAAGATACCTATAATTTATGGTAAATGTCTATTTTTAATGCAGGCCTATCACATAAATGAAAGGATTGATTGATGAATTTAAGAACTAAAATTGAAAGGACAAAAAGATAGCCAAACTTATAAAAGAGATGTCGGTGCAGTCCAAATCGGAACACTATTCGGTAATTGGGTCATATCTGGAGATATAGATCTCAAATTTAGGTCTAATTTATATGGATGGAAAGGTAAGACATAGGCCTACAATTTCATATGGAGCCCAAGATCTGAAAAGGCCATTTTCAAGTCCAAATTGTAGCAACAACAAAGAAGCCCGAATCTATCCTCCAGCCCGAGCACTGTTCAGTATTGTGGCCATATCTGGAGTTCTAGAAGTCCAAATGAGCTGACTTTTTTACACAAGAAAGCTGAGACAATTGCCTACAACTTTAATGTTTTCAAGTGGCTCCAATTTTGACGTTATCAATGACGTTTTGGGCAGACAAGAGAAGATAAGGATTGTCACCAAGTCAAAAGTTGGCCGCCCACTTATCAATTAGTCATCAAATCAATAGTTCCCAATTTTGGCCTATAAAAGGAGGCATTTGCCATGCATTTAGGCATCTTGGTTTCCAGATCAAGATCATGCTCTTCCTTTCTCTCTTTGTATTTTTTATGCTTTGTTTTCATTAATATTAAGTTTATGCCTTTCATTTCCTTTCCTTTACTTAGTTAACTTTTATCTTATTTATGTTCTTATTTTGTTTATTTATTTTTCTTTCTTTCATTATGTCTAGCTAAGTTAATTATGTCAAGGTGAAAAGGTTACACTAATGGTGTAAGAATAAGTATAATCTAAACTTAATATGGACTTTAATGTTTGTTACTAACATGTTTTGTATTTGTTATCTTGTTCACTCTTTAATACTTTGCTTGTTAAATGACTCATCTTGATTTATGTTGTATAACACTTGGTACAACAAATGCTTGGCACTTTCATAGTTCATACTGTATGGTATAACCGACACTTGAGCTATGAAAGGAACTTGATTTGTTGTTAATATAAGTTATAATCATGAATGCTTGACGAGATTTACAAGTACTAGCATTAATTGAATAAGATGACTAATGTAATCATGTTAACAATCTATAATCTGATTGGAACCTCCTTTGTGTGTGGTTTCCAATTGAATAATAAGAGTTTATACTATACTTGTTTGACATACCATTAGTGGAACCTCTAACCTTGACATTTGTTATTATTATTGTTTAATCCTTACATTAATTTTTCATCTCCAAGTTCTCATCATCTTCTTCTTCTTCTCTTTCTTTATTATTATTATTATTATTATTATTAGTACTACTATTATTATTATTATTATTATTATTATTATTATTGTAATTTTCATTGTTGTTATTATTGTTATTACTATTATTATTGTTGTTGTTATTATTATTATTGTTGTTGTACTATTGTCATTTATAATTTGTACAATTAACCTCCTTGTGGTTCGACCCCGATCTTGTCGGGTTATTTATTACTTCGACACTCCTGCACTTGGGAAAAGACATCAATCTTTTAGTCGTGTCAAGTTTTTGGTGCCGTTGCCGGGGAGGTAAGTTCTTGTATAAATTATAGTAGTTGTTTTATTTTCTCTTTTCACTTTTGTTGTATATAACTTTGTTTCTTTTCTCTTGTTTCTTCTTCTTTTGTTTTCTTCTTCCTTTTATTCTATTCTTACACGTGCATGAGAGTGTGGTCACGCACATCAAGTGGTAGACTTTGTAGGGTATCCTCATCATTTTCAGAAAATATGGCCGAAGCATCAATCACTTCATAATGAGAATAATGAAAATAACCGTGCTAGAACACTTAGAGACCACATGAATCCCACAAGAACAAGTGCACCATCATGCATAGTTTTTCCTCCCGATGCATCTCATTTTAATTTTAAACCAGGTATTATTCAACTTTTACCTTCTTTTCATGGCTTAGAATTGGAAAATCCATACTTGCATTTAAGGGAATTTGAGGAGGTCTGCAACACATATAATAATTTAAATTGTAGCATGAACACCATCAGATTAAAGCTTTTTCCTTTTTCATTAAAAGATAAAGCTAAAACATGGGTACAAAATTTAAGACTAGGATCCATTCGTGCTTGGGATGAAATGCAACAACAATTTTTAAAGAAGTTTTTCCCATCTCAGAGAACAAACTCTTTCAAAAGACAAATCACCACTTTCACTCAAAAACCAGGAGAAACATTTTACCAATGTTGGGATAGGTATCGAGACTTGCTTAGTACTTGCCCTCATCATGGTTTTGAAACATGGAGATTGGTTTCACATCTCTATGAAGGGTTAACACCTAAAGATAGGCAAATGGTTGAATTGATGTGCAATGGAACTTTTGAAGATAAAGACCCTGATGAAGCAATGGAGTACTTAGACTTGTTAGCTGAAAATGCTCAAAATTGGGACACCGCGGGTACTTATGAGGCACTGAGTAAAACTCAACCTCATACATCTAGTGGAGGTATGTACAACCTTAGGGAAGATCATGACCTTTATGCCAAGTTTGCATCTTTAGCTAGAAAAGTCGAGGCACTAGAATTGAAAAAGAGTGGTCAATTAAAATCTGTTGAAAACATTGTGTGTCAAATCTGTGAAACAAATGAACACTCAACCAACGATTGTCCAACCTTGCCTTCTTTTAAAGAATGTCTCCATGAACAAGCCCATGCTTTAAACAGCCTTGCCTTCTTTTAAAGAACACTCAACCAACGATTGTCCAACCTTGCCTTCTTTTAAAGAATGTCTCCATGAACAAGCCCATGCTTTAAATAGTTTTCAAAGGGCCAACCACAACCCATACTCCCAAACATACAACCCTGGTTGGAGGAATCACCCAAATTTCAGTTGGAAGAGTGAGAACAACAATGCACAAACTTCACAACCATCGTTTCAAGCACACCATAATTTCCAAAATTCTCATGGATATGCACCTCCTTATGCTCCACCTCCTAGAAGAAATCTTGAGGAAGCATTGCATGCATTCATCAAAAAGCAAGAGACAATCAATACTCAACTTGCTCAAAACATGACAGATTTTAAACATACTCTTGCAAAATTAACATCTGCTCTCAGTTTCCAAGAGAAAGGTAAGTTTCCATCTCAACCACAACAAAATCCTAAGGGGCAATACAATGCAAATGCAAGTAGTTCCGGAAGCCAACACATGGATCAAGTCAAATCAGTCACTATTCTGCACAGTGGTAAGGTTATTGAAAAACCCTCTCTTGAACCTTATGAGAAAGATGATGAGTCAATCTCTGAGGGTAAGGAAGGGGTTGAATCTGAAAATTGCAAAGAAACGATTGATTCACCGCCAGCACTTCCATTTCCTCAAGCCATCACAACTCTGAAATTTTTGAAATTTTCAAACAGGTAAGGATCAATATACCTTTGCTGGATGCTATTAAACATGTTTCTTCCTATGCTAAATTTTTGAAAGATCTATGCACTGTGAAGAGGAAATTGAATGTGAAAAAGAAAGCCTTTCTAACCGAACAAGTAGGTGCTATTCTTCAAAACAATAATGCTTTGAAATATAAAGATCCTGGTTGTCCTACAATTTCTTGCTTTATTGGAGAGCATAAAATTGAAAGAACCTTACTTGATCTTGGTGCTAGTGTGAATTTACTTCCATATTCAGTTTTTCAAAGTCTCAATCTAGGTGAGTTAAAACCAACTTTTATAACTCTTTTACTTGCCGATAGATCTATAAAAGTGCCTAGAGGAATAATTGAAGATGTATTAGTACAAGTCAATAAATTCATTTATCCTGTGGATTTTATTGTCTTGGACATACAACCTGTTGAAGTATGTAATTCATTTCCTGTTATTTTAGGACGTCCATTTCTTGCAACTTCTAATGCATTGATTAATTGTAGGAATGGACTGACGAAGCTATCATTTGGAAACATGACATTGGAGATGAATATTTTCAACATTTGCAAGCAACCTAGAGATGATAATGATTTACAGGAAGTGGACTTTACTGAAAAATTAATTCATGATCAATTTCTAACCACTTCCAGTGAAATTGAGATTGATGAATCTAATGATTTGCAAATGATTTATTTTCAGGAAGAATCAAAGACAAGTTATTGGAGGCCACAAATTAAGGAATTGCCACCACGATCAAATAAGTCCATACCTTCAACTGTTCAACCACCAAAACCTGATTTAAAGCCGTTGTCATCCAATCTCAAATACTCATTTTTGGGAGAAAATGACACTTTTCCGGTAATAATCTCTTCCAAACTTAATGCACATCAAAAAGGTAAGTTATTACAAACTCTGAAAATGCACAAAAATGCATTAGGATGGACCATAGCTGATAAGGAATTAGTCCTTTGATTTGTACACACAGAATTTATTTAGAGGAAAATGTTAAACCCTCTAGAGAAATGCAATGAAGGCTAAATCCTAATATGAAAGAAGTAGTGAAAAATAAAGTCATTAAGCTTCTAGATAATGAAATCATTTATCCTATTTCTGACAGCAAATGGGTAAGTCCTACCAAGTTGTACCCAAGAAGTCTGGAGTCACTGTGATAACAAATGAGAACAATGAGTTAATTCCCACTAGAAATGTTACTGGTTGGCACATGTGCATTGACTATAGGAAACTTAATTCAATGACTAGAAAAGATCATTTTCTTTTACCTTTCATGGATCAAATCCTAGAAAGAGTTGCAGGTCATGAATTTTATTGTTTCCTAGATGGCTATTCGGGTTACAACCAAATTAAAATTGCATTGGAAGATCAAGAAAAGACTACTTTCACATGTCCATTTGGTACTTTTGCATATCGAAGGATGCCTTTTGGATTATGTAATGCACCAGCCACATTTCAAAGATGCATGCTTAGTATATTTAGTCATATGGTTGAACATTTTCTTAAGATTTTCATGGATGATTTTTCTGTTTTTGGTGATTCATTTGATGATTGTTTGACTAACTTAGAAAAGGTTTTGACCAGGTGTGAAGAGAAGAATCTTGTGCTGAATTGGGAAAAATGTCATTTTATGGTAACAAACGGCATTGTACTTGGTCACATTGTTTCATCAAAAGGAATTGAGGTTGACAAATCTAAAATTGAGTTAATTGCAAACTTGCCAACACCAAAATCTCTTAAAGATGTTAGATGATTCCTAGGACATGCTGATTTTTATAGAAGGTTCATCAAAGATTTTAGTGTAATATCTAAGCCTTTAAGTAACCTTCTAACAAAGGATACTATTTTTGAATGGACTGAACATTGTGAAGAAGCCTTTGTTAAACTTAAAAACTTGCTTACTTGTGCTTCTATCATTCAACCTCCCGATTGGTCATTACCTTTTGAAATAATGTGTGATGCTAGTGATTATGTCGTAGGTGCTGTTTTGGGACAAAAAAAAGATAAGAAACCTTATGTAATTTACTATGCAAGTAAAACTTTAAATAGTGCTCAAATGAATTATACCACCACTGAAAAAGAATTACTTGCAGTACTATTTTCATGTGAAAAATTCAGATCTTATCTTGTTGGCTGACTTGTTGTTGTTTTTAGTGATTATGCAGAATTGAAATATCTTCTTTCTAAGAAAGATTCTAAGGCTAGATTGGTGCGGTGGATTTTATTACTTCAAGAATTTGATATCACAATCAAAGATAAGAAAGGCAGCGAAAATGTTGTCGCAGATCACTTGTCAAGATTGACAACAGATTCGAAAATTGACATCACACCAATCGATGACTACTTTCTCGATGAATCTTTACTTTCTGTCTCTACAATGCCTTGGTTTGCTAATATTGTCAATTTTCTTGTTTTTAGACAATTGCCAGCTCATTGGAGTACCCAAGATAAAAGAAAGTTCTTAAACAAAGTGAAGAACTTTTATTGGGATGATCCTTATTTATTCAAATATTGTCCTGATCAAATATTTCGAAGATGCATTCCTGACAATGAGGTAAGTAGTGTCATTAAATTTTGTCATTCTGAGGCATGTGGGGGCCATTTCTCGTTAAGAAAGACAACTGCAAAAATCTTACAAAGTGGATTTTATTAGCCCACCATGTTCAAAGACTCACATGCATTCTGCAAGTCTTGTGAAAATTGTCAAAAGTTGGGATCGATTTCAAAACGTCACATGATGCGTTTAAATCCTATTATTGTCATTGAGATCTCTGACTGTTGGGGTATAGATTTCATAGGTCCATTTCCTCCATCATTTGGTTTCTTATACATATTAGTCGCAGTAGATTATGTTTCAAAATGGATAGAGGCAATTCCAAGTCAAACCAATGATCACAAAACAGTGATAAAGTTTTTGAAAGAAAACATTTTGAGTCGATTTGGAGTCCCTCGAGCCATAATAAGTTATGGTGGAACACATTTCTGCAACAAGCCATTTGAGTCTTTAATGAAGAAATATGGAATCATACACAAAGTTGCCACCCCTTATCACCCTCAAACAAGTGGACAAGTAGAGCTTGCTAATAGGGAGATCAAACGTATTTTGGAGAAAACAGTGAACCCTAATAGGAAAGACTGGTCTTTAAGACTTATTGATGCACTTTGAGCTTATCGAACTGCTTATAAAACATCATTAGGTATGTCACCTTATAGACTAGTCTATGGAAAACCTTGTCAGTTGCCTGTGGAACTTGAACATAAAGCTTATTGGGCTATTAAAGCTTTTAATTCAAATCTGGATGATGCTAGTCAACTGCGAAAATTACAAATAACTGAGCTTGAGGAAATAAGAAATGATGCATATGAAAATTCAAGAATTCATAAAGCAAGAATTAAAGAGTTTCATGACAAGAAAATCCTGAGAAAAACATTCAATGTTGGTCAAAAAGTCTTGCTTTATAATTCTCGACTGCATTTATTTCCTTGAAAATTAAGATCAAGATGGAGCGGTCCTTTTATAGTGAAACATGTGTATCCATATGGGGCCTAAGTCATCAAGAATCCAAAGAATGACAATGTTTTCAAAGTAAATGGACATCGTTTGAAAGTTTACTTTGACAATTTTTCAGTTGAACATGACTCTATTGAATTGGGTAATCCTGTATATAAACATTGATTTTTTTTGTTTCTTTTTGAGTGATTTTTGCTAGTTCTCTCACCCTGGTCAAATGGCGGATAACGGTACTCCGTGACTTAAGTCGGTTCTTTCAGTTTCCCACAATAACTGATATCTGTGTATATATTTGTGCAATTCTTTGAATCTCTCTTCCAATTCTCATTTGATAATGGACACTAATCTTGAAAAATTGAAAAAGTATTTTCCCGCTCTACCTTAGGATGCGATTACAAAAATTTACCGTGCTAGATGTGCAAGATTGAGATTGTTAATGAATCATGGAATTCCTGAAGATATTCGCTGGTTGATTAAAGCAAAGGTCCGATTATCAGGTGAGTCCTCTAATTCCTTCATTTCACACATGCCTAGAACAGGTAAAAGCACTTTTGCAAAAAAAACATCGTGCAAAACGACTAGAAGTCTGTCATCGATGTGTTAGATGGACTTGTAATACACAATGTCGTTCTTTAAGAATGGTATCTATAAATCGTGAAGATAAAATACAATTCATTAAGGATGGTCTGAGTAAGGAGTCTTTAGATAATCTTCTATTGACTCTTGAGGCGCATCCTGGTGGAGATGTGCATCGTGCGATTCATGATTTATGGCCACTATTTCATAAAGAACATGATCGACTTAGTCTTGGGAATCTGACTAAAAAAGACCTTGTTTGCCAGTTTTTAAGAAAATTGGATGGGAAGCCTATCCCCGACCCATAGAGGGCGTTTAAGCCGTTCTTAGACGTAAAACCAAGGGAAGATGTGAGCCACAATCACAACTACCTGTACATACACATGTTTTTTCAAAAGTAAATAAATAAATAAATAAAAAGAGAAAGAGAGAGAGAGAGTGAGACTCCAACTGGCTTACATATAGATGTTACGATTGCCTTTCTAATTTCTCATCTATAAAACCCTCTCTTCCATCCTTTCATTTCTACTCAACCCATACATTCAACAAATATAGAAGTGTATAGAAACGACAAGTTCCTCAAGTCATCATATAAGAAATATTTGTGTTTTCGGTGGATTTAGTCCTGGGAAAGAAAAGGAGTTTTTAGAATCAGCAAATCATCTTGGTCAAGTGCTAGCTGAGAGAAAGATTCATTTAGTGTATAGGGAAGGCAGTCTTGGGTTAATGGGAGGTGTGTCAATAACTGTATTTTTAGGAGGTAGTCAAGTTTTAGGGGTCGTCCCCGAAGCTTTAGCACAAGGGGACATCATTGGAAAAACAATTAGAGAGGAACTTCAGGTCTTCACAATGTTGGCTCGAATAAATGCAATGTTTAACCATGCTGATGCCTTCATTGCTTTACCAGGTGGTCTAGGTACATTGGAAGAGATCTTTCATATTTCCTCTTGGGCTCAACTGCACATTCACCATAAACCCATAGGTTTGTTAAATGTTAATGGTTTTTATGATAAGTTGTTGTCTTTTCTTGATCATGCTGTGGAACAGGAATTTCTAACATCTTCTACATGACAAATCATAATCTCTGCTGCTACTGCTGAACAATTAATTGACCAACTACAATCCTTCATTCCTGTAATTGATCCTTCCATGAGTCGCATAAATTGGTCAACTAAGGAAAGCCGTAAAAAGCTTAGATTGGATTTGAGCCTTCATTTGTGAATTTTTATGTCTTTTGGTTTTATTATTGTGTTTTGTTATTTTTTATTTTTGTTTTAGTGTGTTTCAGCTTTGTCAGTGTTCGTTATTTCAGGTAATATCTTTATACTCTATCTTTCTACCTTTAAACATTGAGGATAATGTCTCGTTTTGGTTGGGGGGAGAGGGTAGTAGTTGATAAAAAAAAATGTTTTTCATTTCATAAAGCATGTGCATAATTGTTGTTACTAGGATGGCAGAGTAAAGGAGCTCTTTTATTAAAGTGACTCTTGAGACGCATCTTAGTAACCATTCTTAACAAGGTCTATTATAATACTTCTTGAAATATTCAGGTTTTCAAACTCTCGCATTGTAATCACTTAATTAAGATCATATACTTATTTAACATGTATTCTTAAACCTTAATTTACACACACACAGTTTAACATATGATTGTGGGCTGCATATTGGATTATTACATTATTTATGTTCTTTTGTTAAAGGTAACAACTAAGGGAAAGGGATTGTATATAATTAAAAAAAAGAAAAAGAAAAAGAAAAAGAAAAAGAAAAAGAAAAAAAATGATAATAATAAAAATGTAGATAAGTTCGGTTTTGTAGCCTCCCTAACCTAA
>NW_011502510.1:0-19618 GCF_000495115.2 Populus euphratica | reverse complement strand
ACAATTTTGCAAATGGTTTATGAAATATAAAACATGATTAGTTAATTTTTTTAATATCAACAAATACCCTTTCCCCCTAACAAAAACGAGATATTGTCCTCAATGTCCTAAGGTAGAAAGATAGAATATAAAAGACATCACCTGAAACACACTTAACCAAATGTAAAAAAATAACAAAAAAATAATAATATGCTATTAATAAAATTAAAAGACACAAGGTTTCACAAACAAAGGCTCAAATCCAATCTAAGTTTTTTATGGCTTTCTACATAGTTGACCAATTTATACAACTCATGGAGGGATCAATTACAAGAATGAAATATTGTAGTTGGTCAATCAATTGTTCAACAGTAGCAGCTGAGATTATGACTTTTCATGCCAAAGATTTTAGAAATTTATGTTTCATAGTTTGATAAAAGAGAATAATTTATCATAAAAACTATTAACATTTAACAAATTTATAGATTTATTATGATTGTGGAGTTAGGCCCAAGAGGAAATATGAAAACTTCCAATGTGTCTAAACCACCTAGTAAGGCAATAAAGGCATCAACATAGTTAAACATTACATTCATTCAATTAAACACTATAAAGACATGTAGTTCCTCTCAAAATGTTTTTTCAATGATGTCTCTTTTTACTAAAACTTTGAGAATGACCCCTAAAACTTGATTGCCTTCTAAAAATACAGCTATTGACACATCTCCCATTAACCTAAGGTTGCCTCCCTCATACACAAAATAAATCTTTCTCTCAGTTAGTTCTTGACCAAGATGATTTGCTGATTCTAAAAACTCCTTCTTTCCAGGACTGGATCCCTCGAAAACATAAATATTTCTTATTTGATGACTTGAGAAACCTGTCATTGCTACACACTTTTATATCTATTGAATGCGTGTATTAAGTAGAAATGAAGGAAAGGAAGGAAGATTTTATAGATAAAAAAATTGAAAATGTAAACATACCACCTATTTATAGGCGAGTAGGAGTCTCTCTCTCTGTTTTTTTTTTTTTGAAAATATGTGTATAAACAAGTAGTTGTGATCATGACTCATATTTTCCCTTTGTTTTATATCCAAGAATGGTTTAAACGCCCTTTATAGGTCAGGGATAGGCTTCCCATCCAGTTTTCTTAAAAACTGGCAAATAGGGTCTTTTTAGTCCAATTTCTAAGACTGTGTCGAGCATATTCTTTATGGAATTGTGGCCATTAATCATTAATTATATGATGGACATCTCCACTATGGTGCATCTCAAAAGTCAATAAAAGACTATCTAAAGACCCCTTACTCATTTCATTCTTAATGAATTATATTTTATCTTCACAGTTTACAGATATCATTCCTAAATAACGATATTTTGCATTACAAACGCATCTTGGCACATTTATGATAGACTCTCAGTTGTTTTGCATGATGTTTCTTTACAAAAATGCTTTTACCTATTATAGGCATGTATTAAATTAAAGAATTGGAAGACTCACATGATAATCGGACCTTTGCTTTCAATTAGCCAGCGAATATCTTCAAGAATTCCATGGTTCATTAAAATCTCAATCTTTCACATCTAGTACGGTAAATTTTTGTAATCATATTCTAAGGTAGAACGGAAAAGTACTTTTTCAATTTTTCAAGAAAGTGTCCATTTTCAAATGAGAATTAGAGAAGAGATGCAAAGATGGGAGAAAGAGCAAAGAATTGAACAAATATATACACAGATATCAATTGTCATGGAAAACTAAAAAAACCGATTTAAGAGTCATAGAGTACCATTATTCATCATTTGACCAAAGTGAGAGAGATTAGCAAAACAAAAGTCACACAAAAAAAAACACAAAAAACAATATGAGAAAAAAAAATCAATCTTTATATATAGGATCACCCAATTCAATAAAGTCATTTTCAACTAAAAAATTGTTAAAGTAAACTTTTAAACAATGTCCATTTACCTTAAAAATATTATCATTCTTTGGATTCTCGATATCACAGGCTCCATATAGATACAAATATTTCACAATAAAGGGATTGCTCTATCTTGATCTAAAAGACGACAATTTACTCAAGTTTGTAGAATGCATGTGATTTCTTGAACATAGTAGGTCAATAAAGTCAACTTTGTAAGATTTTTGCAGTTGTTTTTCTTGATGAGAAAAAACCCCCACATACCTCAAAATGATAAAATTTAATGACACTACTTACCTAATTGTTAGGAATGCATCTTCAAAATATTTGAATAAATAAAGGTCATCCTAATAAAAGTTATTCACTTTGTTCAAAAACTTTCTTTTGTCCAGGGTACTCCAATGAGCTGGCAAATATCCTAAAACAAGAAAATTAATAATATTAGCAAACCAAGGCATTATAGAGATAAAAAGTAAAGATTTATCAGGAAAGTAGTCATCAATTAGTGTGATGTCAGATCTCGAAATTGTTGTTAATCTTGACAAATGATCGGCGATAATATTTTTGATGCCTTTCTTATTTTTTATTGTGATATCAAATTCTTAAAGTAACAAAATCCATCGTACCAATTTAGCCTTAGAATTTGTTTTTGAAAGAAGATATTTCAAAGCTGCATGATCTCTAAGAATGATAATAGGTAAGCCAACAAGATAAGATCTGAACTTGTCACATGCAAATACTACTATAAGTAATTCCTTTTTAGTGGTAAGCTTATTGAAAAACCTACTCTTAAACCTTGTGAGAAAGATGATGAGTCAATCTCTAAGAGTAATAAAAGGGTTGAATCTGAATATTGCAAAGAAAAGACCGATTCCCCACCAACACTTCTATTTCTACATGATATGACCAAACAAAAAAAAGTCAATCACAACTCTAAAATGTTTGAAACTTTCAAACAGGTAAGGATCAATATACCTTTGCTCAATACTATTAAACATGTACCTTCATATGCTAAATTTTTGAAAGATTTGTGCACTGTGAAGAGAAAACTGAAAATGAAAAAGAAAGCCTTTTTGGTTGAATAAGTGTCATTTGATTGATACTTAAAAGTGTATTTTTATCAAGGTTTTATATCATTATTTTGCAGTTGAAGTATCAATAACTCAACTAAAGCATGTTTTATAATAATATATCTAATAATATAAGATACCTTTAATTTATGGTAAATGTTTATTTTAAATGTAAGCCTATCACATAAATGAAAGGATTGATTGATAAATTTAAGAACTGAAATTGAAAGGATAAAGAGATGGCCAAACTTAGAAAAGAGATGTTGGTGCAATCCAAACCGGAACACTGTTCGATAATTGGGTCATATCTGAAGCTATAGATCTCAGATTTAGGTCTACTTTATATGGATGAAAAGGTAAGACATGGGCCTATAATTTTCATATGGAGTCCAAGATCTAAAAAAGCCATTTTCAAGTCCAAATTGGAGCAACAACAAAGAAGCCCGAATCTGTCTTCTAGCTCGAGCACTCTTCAGTATTTGGCCTATATCTGGAGTTCTAGAAGTTGAAATGAGCTGAATGTTTTACAAAAGAAATCTGAGACAATATCCTACAACTTTCATGTTTTCAAGTGACTCTAATTTTGACGTTATCAATGACTTTTTAGGCAGACAAAAGAAGATAAGGATTATCACCAAGTCAAGAGTTGGTTACCCACTCATTAATTAGTCATCAAATCAATAGTTCCCAATTTTGGCCTATAAAAGGAGGCATTTGCCATGCATTTAGGCATCTTGATCTCCAGATCAAGATCATGCTTTTGCTTTCTGTCTTTGTATTTTTTGTAATGTTTATGCTTTGTTTTCATTAATATCAAGTTTATGCCTTTCATTTCCTTTCCTTTACTTAGTTAACTTTTATCTTATTTATGTTCTTTTTTTTTTTATCTATTTTTCTTTCTTTCATTATGTCTAGCTAAGTTTATTATGTCAAGGTGAAAAGGTTTCACTAATGGTGTAAGAATAAGTATATATAAACTTAATATGGACTTTAATGTTTGATACTAACATGTTTTATATTTGTTATCTTGTTTACTCTTTAATACTTTGCTTGTTAAATAACTAATCTTGATTTATGTTGTATAATACTTGGTACAACAAATGCTTAGCACTTTCATAGTTCATACTGTATGGTATAACCGACACCTGAGCTATGAAAGGAACTTGATTTGTTGTTAACATAAGTTATAATCATGAATGCTTGACGAAATTTACAAGTATTAGCATTAATTGAATAAGATGGCTAATGTAATCATGTTAACAATCTATAATCTGATTGTAACCTCCTTTATGTGTGGTTTCCAATTGAATAATAAGAGTTTATACTATAGTTGTTTGACATACCATTAGTGGATCCTCTAACCTTGACATTGTTTATTATCATTGTTTAATCCTTACATTAATATTCTATCTCCAAGTTCTCATCATCATCTTTTTCTTCTCTTTCTTTATTATTATTATTATTATTGCTGTTGTTGTTGTTGTTGTTACTACTACTACTACTACTGCTACTACTATTATTATTCTTGTTGTTGTCATTGTTATTATTGTTGTTATTGCTATTATTGTTGTTTATAATTGTTGTTTATAATTTGTACAATTAACCTCCCTGTGGTTCGACCCTAGTCTTACCGAGTTATTTATTACTTCGATGCTCCTACACTTGGGAGAAGACATCAATCTTTTTGTTGTGTCAAGTTTTTGGCGTCTTTGTCGGGGAGGTAAGTTCTTGTATAAATTATAATATTTATTTTATTTTCTCTTTTCACTTTTCTTATATATAACTTTGTTTCTTGTCTCTTATTTCTTCTTCTTTTATTTTCTTTTTTCTTTTATTCTATTCCTACACGTGCATGAGATTGTGGTCACTTACATCAAGTGGTAGACTTTGTAGGGTATCCTCATCATTTTCAGAAAATATGGCTGATGAAGATTATCAATCACTTCATAATGAGAATAATGAGAATAATCGTGCTAGAACACTTAGAGACCACATCAATCCCACAAGAACAAGTGCACCATCATGCATAGTTTTTCCTCCCGATGCATCTCATTTTAATTTTAAGCCAGACATTATTCAAATTTTATCTTCTTTTCATGGCTTAGAATTGGAAAATCCATACTTGCATTTAAGGGAATTTGAGGAGGTCTGCAACACATATAATAATTTAAATTGTAGCATGAACACCATCAGATTAAAGCTTTTTCCTTTTTTATTAAAAGATAAAGCTAAAACATGGCTATAAAATTTGAGACCAGGATCCATTCGTGCTTGGGATGAAATGCAACAACAGTTTTTAAAGAAGTTTTTCCCATCTCAGAGAAGAAACTCTTTCAAAAGACAAATCACCACTTTCACTCAAAAACCAGGAGAAACATTTTACCAATGTTGGGATAGGTATCGAGACTTGCTTAGTACTTGCCCTCATCATGGTTTTGAAACATGGAGATTTGTTTCACATTTCTATGAAGGGTTAACACCTAGCAATAGACAAATGGTTGAATTGATGTGCAATGGAACTTTTGAAGATAAAGACCCTAACGAAGCAATGGAGTACTTAGACTTGTTAGCTGAAAATACTCAAAATTAGGACACCGCGGGTAGTTATGACGCACCGAGTAAAACTCAACCTCATACATCTAGTGGAGGTATGTACAACCTTAGGGAAGATCATGACCTTCAAGCCAAGTTTGCATCTTTAGCTAGAAAAGTCGAGGCACTAGAATTGAAAAAAAATGGTTAATTAAAATCTGTTGAAAACATTGTGTGTCAAATCTGTGAAACAAATGAACACTCAACCAACAATTGCTCAACCTTGCCTGATTTTAAGGAATGTCTCCATGAACAAGCCCATGCTTTAAACAGTTTCCAAAGGGCCAACCATAACCCATACTCACAAACATACAACCCTGGTAGGAGAAATCACCCAAATTTTAGTTGGAAGAGTGAGAACAACAATGCACAAACTTCACAACCACCATTTCAAGCACACAAAATCCCAAGAGAAAGGTAAGTTTTCATCTCAACCACAACAAAATCCCAAGGGGCAATACAATGCAAATGCAAGTAGTTCCGGAAGCCAACACATGGATCAAGTCAAATCAGTCACTACTCTTCGCAGTGGTAAGGTTATTAAAAAACCCTCTCTTGAACGTTATGAGAAAGATGATGAGTCAATCTCTAAGGGTAAGGAAGGGGTTGGATCAGAAAATTGCAAAGAAACGACTGATTCCCCGCCAATACTTCCATTTCCTCAAGCCATGACCAAACAAAGGAAAGTCAATCACAATTCTGAAATTTATGAAATTTTCAAACAGGTAAGGATCAATATACCGTTGTTGGATGCTATTAAACATGTTTCTTCCTATGCTAAATTTTTGAAAGATCTCTGCACTGTGAAGAGGAAACTGAATGCGAAAAAGAAAGCCTTGTTAGCCGAATAAGTAAGTGTCATTCTTCATAACAATAATGCTTTGAAATATAAAGACCCCAGTTGTCCTACAATTTCTTGCTTTAATAGAGAACATAAAGTTCAAAGAGCTTTACTTGATCTTGGTGCTAGTGTGAATTTACTTCCATATTCAGTTTTTCAGAGTCTCAATCTAAGTGAGTTAAAACCAACTGCTATAACTCTTTTACTTGCTGATAGATCTATAAAAGTGCCTAGAGGAATAGTCGAAGATGTGTTAATACAAGTCGATAAATTCATTTATCTTATGGATTTTGTTATCTTGGACATACAACCTGTTGAAGTATGTCATTCATTTCCTGTTATTTTAGGACGTCTGTTGCTTGCAACTTCTAACGTATTGATTAATTGTAGGAATGAACTGATGAAGTTATTGTTTGGAAACTTGACATTGGAGATGAATATTTTCAACATTTGCAAGCAACCTAGAGATGATAATGATTTACAGGAAGTGGACTTTACTGAAAAATTAATTCATGATCAATTTCCAACCACTTCCAATGAAATTGAGATTGATGAATCTGATGATTTGGAAATGATTTATTTTCAAGAAGAATCAAAGACAAGTAATTGGAGGCCACAAATTGAGGAATTGCCACCACGACCAATTAAGTCCATACCTTCAAGTGTTCAACCACCAAAACCTGATTTGAAGCCGTTGCCATCCAATCTCAAATACTCATTTTTGGGAGAAAATGAAACTTTTCCGGTAATAATCTCTTCCAAACTTAATGCACATCAAGAAGGTAAGTTATTACAAACTCTGAAAATGCACAAAAAAGCATTAGGATGGACCATAGCTGATATAAAAGGAATTAGTCCTTTGATTTGTACACACAGAATTTATTTAGAGGAAAATGCTAAACCCTCTAGAGAAATGCAACGAAGGCTAAATCCTAATATGAAAGAAGTAGTGAAAAATGAAGTCATTAAGCTTCTAGATAATGAAATCATTTATCCTATTTCTGACAGCAAATGGGTAAGTCCTACCCAAGTTGTACCTAAGAAGTCTGGAGTCACTGTGATAACAAATGAGAACAATGAGTTAATTCCCACTAGAACTGTTACTGGTTGGCGCATGTGCATTGACTATAGGAAACTTAATTCAATGACTAGAAAAGATCATTTTCCTTTACCTTTCATGGATCAAATCCTAGAAAGAGTTGCAGGTCATGAATTTTATTGTTTCCTAGATGGCTATTCGGGTTACAACCAAATTGAAATTGCATTGGAAGATCAAGAAAAGACTACTTTCACATGTCCATTTGGTACTTTTGCATATCGAAGGATGCCTTTTGGATTATGTAATGCACCAGCCACATTTCAAAGATGCATGCTTAGTATATTTAGCGATATGGTTGAACATTTTCTTGAGATTTTCATGGATGATTTTTCTGTTTTTGGCGATTCATTTGATGATTGTTTGACTAATTTAGGAAAGGTTTTAACCAGGTGTGAAGAGAAGAATCTTGTGCTGAATTGGGAAAAATGTCATTTTATGGTAACAAACGGCATTGTACTTGGTCACATTGTTTCATCAAAAGGAATTGAGGTTGACAAATCTAAAATTGAGTTAATTGCAAACTTGCCAACACCAAAATCTCTTAAAGATGTTAGATCATTCCTGGGACATGCTGGTTTTTATAGAAGGTTCATCAAAGATTTTAGTGTAATATCTAAGCCTTTAAGTAACCTTCTAACAAAGGATACTATTTTTGAATGGACTGAACATTGTGAAGAAGCCTTTGTTAAACTTAAAAACTTGCTTACTTGTGCTCCTATCATTCAACCTCCCGATTGGTCATTACCTTTTGAAATAATGTGTGATGCTAGTGATTATGCCGTAGGTGCTGTTTTGGGACAAAGAAAAGATAAGAAACCTTATGTAATTTACTATGCAAGTAAAACTTTAAATAGTGCTCAAATGAATTATACCACCACTGAAAAAGAATTACTTGCAGTAGTATTTGCATGTGAAAAATTCAGATCTTATCTTGTTGGCTCACCTGTTGTTGTTTTTAGTGATCATGCAGCATTGAAATATCTTCTTTCTAAGAAAGATTCCAAGGCTAGATTGGTGCGGTGGATTTTATTACTTCAAGAATTTGATATCACAATCAAAGATAAGAAAGGCAGCGAAAATGTTGTCGCAGATCACTTGTCAAGATTGACAACAGATTCGAAAACTGACATCACACCAATCGATGACTACTTTCCTGATGAATCTTTACTTTCTGTCTCTACAATGCCTTGGTTTGCTAATATTGTCAATTTTCTTGTTTCAGGACAATTGCCAGCTCATTGGAATACCCAAGATAAAAGAAAGTTTTTGAACGAAGTGAAGAACTTTTATTGGGATGATCCTTATTTATTCAAATATTGTCCTGATCAAATATTTCGAAGATGCATTCCTGACAATGAGGTAAGTAGTGTCATTAAATTTTGTCATTCTGAGGCATGTGGGGGCCATTTCTCATCAAGAAAGACAACTGCAAAAATCTTACAAAGTGGATTTTACTGGCCCACCATGTTCAAAGACTCACATGCATTCTGCAAGTCTTGTGAAAATTGTCAAAAGTTGGGATCTATTTCAAAACGTCACATGATGCCTTTAAACCCTATTATTGTCATTGAGATCTTTGACTGTTGGGGTATAGATTTCATGGGCCCATTCCCTCCATCATTTGGTTTCTTATACATATTAGTCGCAGTAGATTATGTTTCAAAATGGATAGAGGCAATTCCAAGTCGAAACAATGATCACAAAACAGTGATAAAGTTTTTGAAAGAAAATATTTTGAGTCGATTTGGAGTCCCTCGAGCCATAATAAGTGATGGTGGAACACATTTCTGCAACAAGCCATTTGAGTCTTTAATGAAGAAATATGGAATCACACACAAAGTTGCCACCCCTTATCACCCTCAAACAAGTGGACAAGTAGAGCTTGCTAATAGGGAGATCAAAGACAATACAACCAGACCCATCCTTCATCCATTTTCGTTAGATTCATTGTTGCTGATTTTTGAATCATTTACAGCACATCATTTGGTATAGAGCATCAATTGCGATCTAAGGCAGGAGGCAAAAACAGAAGAAACGCTTGCTAGAATTGAGATTGATAAACTTAATTATAGTTGGAGATAAAGAAGAATTTCCAAAAGGGTTAAGTTTGGAATAGGCACAGGTTATGGGCTTACAACGATCTCATGCTGAGATTCAGAATGAAATGACTAGAATTCGTGAACAGTTGAATACCCTTATGCAAAATGATGCAAAAAAATAATTTGCATCCCTAGTAAAGGAGGGTGCTATGAAATGATATTATAGAAGTTGACGGAGATCCAAATAAGGATAAAGAGGCAAACAAGAGGGGCAGACCAAGAAGGCAAAATAGTAATCCTCCTAGTGGTCTCAAACTTAAGATTCCACCATTTTAAGGAAGTAATTCACCCAAGGAATACTTGGAATGGATTCAGAAGGTTGAAAAGGAGTTTAAATGGTATGAATATTTTGAAGAAAGGAAGTACAAGGTGGCAACACTTGCGTTTACATATTATGCTCTTTTATGGTGGGAAAACTTAAAGATTCAGAAGAGAAGGGATGAATAAGAGGAGATTACAACATGGGCAACTATGAAAAGAGTGATGAAGAAGAGATTTGTTTCTGATTACTGTAAACAAGAGCTATACATCAGACTTTAGACTTTGCGACAAGGATCTTTAAGCGTGGAAGAGTATATGAAAGAGTTTGAGTTGCTACTAATTCAATGTGAATTATTGGAACCCCAAGAGCAAACAATAGCTAGATTTCTTGAAGGGTTGAGGAAGGATATAGCTAATGTTATTGAATTACAACCGTACATCTTTCTTGAGGATGTTATAAAGCTTGCAACTCGAGTAGAGAGGTAGTAGAAATGAGGAGGTGTCTGAACTGGTGTAACTACATCAAGCACAACAAGAGCTATATCTACGCCTACACGAATATAGAGCACACCTAAACAAGATGAAAAAGTGGAGTTTAACAAGGGGAATACCAGTTCTGATTCTTTAAAGGGAAAGGAGAAGGTGACAGAACCTCAACATCCTAGGATGTCTCAGGACATCAAGTGCTTCAAGTGCTTAGGATATAGGCACATTGCTTCAGAATGTCCAAATAAAAGGGTGATGACTTTACATGGGGATTATAGAGAGCTGATCTGTGGAGATAAGGTTGAAACTAAAGATGAAGATGAGGTACAAGTGGTTCAACATAAAGAGGATTTTGAACTAGTGAAGGGAGATTTGTTAGTTGTGCAACAAGTTCTAAATGCACAAATTGACGTTAGTGATGAGCAACGTGAGAACATCTTTCATACTCGATGTCAAATTTGAGATTAGGTGTGTGGGATGATCATTGATAATGGAAGTTGCATTAATATTGAGTCAATTACCTTGGTGGAGAAATTGGGTTTAACTACCATTCCACATCTTAGACCATATCATTTGCAATAGCTAAATGAGAATGGGGAGATTCGGGTGACAAAGCAAGTTCGTGTACTTTTTTTCTTTTACAACCTATCATGATGAGGTTTTGTGTGACATTGCGCCAATGTCAGCTAGCCATTTGTTGCTGGGTCATTCATGACAGTTTGATAAGGATGTGACCTACAATGGATGAAAGAACACTTATTCTTTTATGTTGAATGGAAAGAAGGTGAACTTGTTACCATTGAGCTATCAACAGGTTAGAGAGGATCAGCTACGAAGCCAACAAAAAGAGATGAAATCACATAAGGGGCTATTGTTAACCAAAAAAGGAGACATTAAACAAGCATTAGCTTCAGCGGGGGCTGTTTTCATGATCTGGGCAAAGAAATTACTACAAGTAGAAGGATCGAACTTACCAAAATAAATTAAGAAATTACTTGAAGAATTTAAAGAAGTGTTTCTATAAGAATTACCTAAAGGGTTACCACCTAAAGGTTGATTACCAGCATATAGATGTAATCTAGAGGAAGCAAAAGAGATTCAAAGGAAGGTTAGTGAGCTCTTAGAGAAGGACAATGTGCGAGAATCACTTAGTCCATGTTTCGTACCTACTTTGCTTGTATCGAAGAAAAATGGTATCATGAAGATGTGTATGGATAGCCACGCTATCAACAAAATAACAATTAAGTATCGATTTCTTATACCCAGACTTGATGATTTGCTTGATGAGTTGCATGGTGCTGCATTGTTTTCTAAAGTTGATATGATGAGTGGTTATCACCAAATTAGAATGAAAGAGGGAGATGAGTGGAAAACAACCTTTAAAACTAAACAAGGTTTATATGAATGGATGGTAATGTTGTTTAGGTTATTTAATTCACTTAGTACATTTATGAGGCTTATGAATCATATTTTGAGGAAGTATATTAGGTTATTTGTTGTAGTATCTTTTGATGATATCCTAGTGTATAACAAGACCTTTGATGATCATGTAAAGCATCTTAGAGTTGTGTTTGAAACCTTGTGAGATTCTAAGTTATATGGGAAACTCACAAAGTGTTACTTCTGTAAAGAAACTGTCATATTTCTTAGATATATTATCTTTAGTAGGGAAGTTAAGGTTGATGAGGAGAAAATTGAGGCAATTCGGGAGTGGCCAAAACCTGCTAGTATCGCTGATGTGAGGAGTTTCCATAGTTTAGCTTCTTTCTACAAACAATTTGTGAGAGACTTCAGCTCTATTGTTGCCCCTGTGACAGAATGCTTAAAAGGGAATGAGTTTAGATGGAGTGAAGATGCGCAGAAAGCTTTTGAGCTAATTAAGGAAAAGTTGTGTACTGCTCCAGTTTTAGCACTTCTAGACTTTGCTAAAACATTCAAAATAGAGTGTGATGCTTTCAGAGTTGGAATTAGGGCTGTTTTGATGTAAGAAAAGAGGTTGATTACATTCTTCAATGAAAAGTTAAATGGAGCACATTTGAACTATTCTATTTACGATAAGGAGTTCTATGCTTTCATTCGGGCCATGGAGATATGTCAGCACTACTTGTTGCCTAAAGAATTTGTTATGCATACTAATCATGAATCCTTGAATTATCTTAAGGGACAAAGCAAGCTGAATTGGAGACACACTATATGGGTGGAATTTATGGAGTCATTTCCTTATGTCATAAAGTATAAGAAAGGGCAAGTTAATGTGGTTGTTAATGCTCTTTCTAGGAGGTATTAACTGATCTCTATATTGAATGCAAGGCTAATGGGTTTTGAACAAGTGAAAGATCAATATGCTAATGATTCCTACTTTGCTACTGTGGTTGCCGAATGTGCAAAGGGAGCTTGTGATGGGTTCTTTATACATGAAGGTTACTTGTTTAAAATGGGCAGAATGTGTATTCCTTCAGGTTCATTACGGGAGTTGCTTATGTAAGAGGCTCATGGTGGTGGTCTTAGTGGTCTTTTTGGGGAGAAAAAGATTTATGAGTTGCTAAAAGAACTTTTTTTTTTAGTTAGCATGGACTTTGTACTTGGCTTACCAAGAACACAACGTGGAAAGGATTCAATAATGGTTGTGGTTGATCAATTCTCTAAAATGTCCCATTTCATTCCTTGCAACAAAACTGACGATGTCGTATATGTAGCTGATTTGTTCTTTTAAGAGATTGTTCTTTTGCATAGAGTTCCTAAAAGCATTGTCTCTGATCGTGATACAAAGTTCTTAAACCACTTTTGGAAGACTCTTTGGAGGAAGCTTAGAACAAAGTTACTTTTCAATACGGCATGTCATCCACAAACTGATGGACAAACTGAGGTAGTAAATCAAACTTTATCTTCTTTGTTACGAGTTGTTATACATAATAATTTGAAGACTTGGGATACTTGTTTGCCTATTGTGGAGTTTGCATATAATCATAGTGTGCATATAATTTTAGTTAGCATTGGAACTTGGAGATGGCAAGAACCCTTAATGGTTGTTTTGATGCTAGGCTACTTGAATTTGGATTGATAATACAAATAAGTTAAGGAATTGATGCTATTTATGGTTAGAATAGTAGATGAATTTGAACTCGAATTTGAAGTCATCCATTGCATGTGAAAACAAGATTAATGTAAGGTGGATTTCAAGTTCAGAACGTAATCTTTCCAGATTGTCCAATAATGATTGCATTGGACTTTTATGCAAGAAGTTATAGCCATTTTAAATTTTATCTGTTTATGTTTCAATTAAAGTCAGAAAATATATGCTAGTTTAATTTGTCTATTTACTTTGTCAAATTCTAATTTTTTGGCTTGACTTCTGTCATGTTGAATTTTCCTAACTATGAATGGATGTTCCAATTATAAATATGGTATCAAAGTATGTAATAAAGGACTTTTGGCTAAGATTTGAAACTTAATTCAGAAAATTAAGAGTTTTCTTCCAAATTGATTTTGTGAAGAATCCTACATGACTTGTCACTCTTTGATCTCAAAGAATATGGCATCGAAATCCTAGATTGATCTTTGTGGCATCCAGATTGACTTATCAAAAAGTATCATTCTAGTCTATCATCCATCTTATTTACCTTACTGCTTCGTTGTTGTTAGAATTTGGACTTGAAAATGACTTTTTTTAAATCTTGGGCTTTCATGAAAGTTGTAGGCCTATATCTTACCTTTCCATCCATATAAAGTAGATAAAAATTCAAGATCTACAGCTCTAGATATGACCCAATTATAGAACAGTGTTCTGGTTTGGACTATATCAGCATCTCTTTTCTAAGTTTGGTTATCTCTTTGTCCTTTCAATTTCAGTTCTTAAACTCATCAATCTATCCTTTCATTTATGTGATAAGCGTGCATTTAAAATGAACATTTACCATAAATTAAAGGCATCTTATATTATTATATATGTTATTATAAAGTATGTTTTAGTTAAGGAGTTATTGATACTTCAAGTGCAAAATGATGATATAAAACCTTGATAAAAATGCACTTTTAAGTATGATCACCCCCCTACCAGTTTATTACTAGTTCATAGTAATCAAAGCATTAAAATAGAAAAATAATTTGCAAATTCCACAAAGCAAGTATTAATCATTCAAATTTCATTAATCTATCTGGATAAACAAACTCATTAAATTTATATATCTACTCACTACCTCTTAAACAAGATATTAATAAACATTTCTTTTTTATTCAATATATTAACACATAGTTATAGGGCTTTACTTGGAAGAAAACAAAATTTTTATTTTAATGTTTAAGATTGACGTCCTTGGGTTATGATTTTTTTTGTTTTTTTTCATGTAACGAACTTTCAGCTAATAACTTCCAGACCAGTTGGGCTTAGGGCATTAGGTGTTGAGACACCCCTGCGAGCTTAGTAACTCGGGTTGTAGATATTGATACGTAGATAGTGCAATATTTGATTCTCTTAAGCTTTTCTCCTCAACCCATGTAACAAGCATTGGGCCAATAGTTTCCAAGTTAGTTGACTTTACGGTATTGGGTATTAAAACACCTCTTCGGGCTTAATTGCTTAGGTTAGGGAGCCTATAAAACCAAACTTATCTACATTTTTATTATCATTATTTTTTTTGCTCTTTTTTTTGTTTTTTTTTGTTTTTGCAATTTATGTACTATCCATTTCCCTTAGTTGTTACCTTTAACAAAAAAAGATAAATAATGTAATAATCCAGTGTACAACCCACAATCATATGTTATTGTGTGTGTGTGTGTGTGTGAAAATTAAGGTTTAAGAATACATGTTAAACGAGTATATAAGTAGAATTAAGTGATAACAATGCAAGAGTTTGTAAACCTGAATATTTCAAGAAGTGTTTTGATAGGCCTTATTATGAATATTACAAATAACTATTGAAAAATATTAACAAAGATATGTCTCAAGAGTCAATAAAATTCCTCGTTACTCAATATTAGCCATCTTAGTAGCAACATTTTCCAAATGGTTTATGAAAAAGAAAACACAACTAGTTTTTTTTTAATATCAACTACTACCCTTTCCTCCCAACCAAAACAAGACATTGTTCTCAATGTCCTAAGATGAAAAGATAGAGTATAAAAGACATCACTTGAAACACCGAACACTGACAAACCTGAAACACTTAAACAAATATAACAAACAACACAGCACAAATATTATGCTATTAAGAAAACCAAAAGACACAAGCTTTTACAAACTAAGACTCAAATCGCAATTGTGATTGTAGCTCACATTTTCCCTTGGTTTTGCGTCCAACAAAGGCTTAAATGCCCTCTATGGATCGAGGATAGGTTTCCTATCTAGTTTTCTTAAAAACCGGTTATCAGGGTCTTTTTTAGTCAAATTCTCAAGACTATATCGAGCATGTTCTTCATGGAATAGTGGCCATAAATCATGAATTGCACGATGCACATTGATTAGTACTTAAAAGTGCATTTTTATCATGGTTTTATATCATCATTTTGCACTTGAAATATCATTAACTCCTTAACTAAAATATCTTTTATAATAATGTATCTAATAATATAAGATACCTATAATTTGTGGTAAATGTCTATTTTTAAATGCAGGCCTATCACATAAATGAAAGGATTGATTGATGACTTGAAGAACTTAAATTGCAAGGATAAAGAGATGGTCAAACTTAGAGAAGAGATGTCGGTGCAATCCAAACCGGAACACTGTTCGGTAATTGGGTCATATCTAGAGTTACAGAAAAGAGATGTCGGTGCAATCCAAACCGGAATACTGTTCGGTAATTGGGTCATATCTAGAGCTATATATCTCAGATTTAGGTCCAATTTATATGGATGGAAAGGTAAGACATAGGCCTACAACTTTCATATGGAGCCCAAGACTAAAAAGGCCATTATCAAGTCCAAATTGTAGCAACAACAAAGAAGCCCGAATCTGTCTTCCAACCCGAGCACTGTTCGGTATTTTGGCCATATCTGGAGTTCTAGAAGTCCAAATGAGCTGACTTTTTTACACAAGAAAGCTGAGACAATTGCCTACAACTTTCATGTTTACAACTGGCTCCAATTTTGACGTTATCAATGACGTTTTGGGCAGACAAGAGAAGATAAGGATTGTCACCAAGTCAAAAGTTGGCCACCCACTTATCAATTAGTCATCAAATCAATAGTTCCTAATTTTGGCCTATAAAAGGAGGCATTTGCCATGCATTTAGGCATCTTGGTTTCCAGATCAAGATCATGCTCTTCCTTTCTCTCTTTGTATTTTTTGTAATGTTTATGCTTTGCTTTCATTAATATTAAGTTTATGCCTTTCATTTCCTTTCCTTTACTTAGTTAACTTTTATGTTCTTATTTTGTTTATCTATTTTGCTTTCTTTCATTATGTCTAGCTAAGTTAATTATGTCAAGGTGAAAAGGTTACACTAATGGTGTAAGAATAAGTATAATGTAAACTTAATATGGACTTTAATGTTTGATACTAACATGTTTTATATTTGTTATCTTGTTCACTCTTTAATACTTTGCTTGTTAAATGACTAATCTTGATTTATGTTGTATAACACTTGGTACAACAAATGCTTGGCACTTTCATAGCCCATAATGTATGGTATAACCGACACCTGAGCTATGAAAGGAACTTGATTTGTTGTTAACATAAGTTATAATCATGAATGCTTGACGAGATTTACAAGTATTAGCATTAATTGAATAAGATGACTAATGTAATCATGTTAACAATATATAATCTGATTGGAACCTCCTTTGTGTGTGGTTTCCAATTCAATAATAAGAGTTTATACTATACTTGTTTGATATACCATTAGTGGAACCTCTAACCTTGACATTTGTTATTATCATTGTTTAATCGTTACATTAATATTCCATCTCAAAGTTCTCATCTTCTTCTTCTTCTTCTCCTTCTTTTTCTTTATTATTATTATTATTATTATTATTATTATTATATATGGGTCAAACACTTAACAGTGCTCGGGCTGGAAGACAAGTTCGGACTTCTTTGTTGTTGCTATAATTTGGACTTGAAAATGGTCTTTTTAAGTCGTGGGCTCAATGAAAGTTATAGGCCTATGTCTTATCTTTCCATCCATATAAAGTAGGCCTAAATCTGAGATCTATAGCTCCAGATATGACCTAATTACCAAACAGTGTTCCCGTTTGGATTGCACCGACATCTCTTTTCTAAGTTTGGCCATCTTTTTGTCCTTTCAATTTCAGTTCTTAAATTCATTAATCAATCCTTTCATTTATGTGATAGGCTTGTATTTAAAATGAACATTTACCACAAATTAAAGGTATCTTATATTATTAGATATATTATTATAAAACATGCTTTAGTTAAGGAGTTATTGATACTTCAAGTGCAAAATGATGACATAAAACCTAGATAAAAATACACTTTTAAGTACTAATCAAATTCCACAGTTCATTAACAACCTCACTCTTGCATACATAGCTTGGTAAATTTTTGTAATCGCATTTTGTGGCAAAGTAGGAAAATACCTTTTTAAATTTTCAAGAGTAGTGTCCATTTTTTAAGATGAGAAGTGGAAAAGAGATGCAAAGAGAAGAGAAGGAACAAGAAATTAAACAAATATATATACAAATATCAGTTATCAAGGGAAACTAAAAGAACAGACTTAAGTGTCATGGAGTACCGTTATCCATTATTTAACTGGGGTGAGAGAGACTAGTAAACCAAGAGTCACAAAAAAAAAACACACAAAAAAACAATGTGAGAAAAACAAAATAATCGACCTTTATCTATAGGATCATTCAAACCAATAGATTCATTTTCATGAGGAAAATTATCAAAGTAAGCTTTTAAATGATGTTCATTTACTTTAAAAACATTGTTAGTATTTGAATTCTCAATATCAAAGGCCCTATAAGGATATACATGTTTCTCAATAAAGGGACTGCTCCATCTTAATCTTAGCTCCCTAGGGAATAAATAGAGTCGTGAATTATAAAGCAAAATTTATTGACCAGTATCAACTTTTTTACAATTTTCACAAGTTTTGCAGAATGCATGCATGTCCTTGAACATGGTGAGTCAATAAAATTCATTTGAAAGATTATCGCAGTTGTCTTTTTTGAAGAGAAATAACTCCCACATGCTTTAGAATGACAAAGTTTGATGGCACTACTTACCTTATTGTCAGGGATGCATCTTTGAAATATTTGATCATGACAATATTTAAATAAGTTAGGGTTCTTCACTTCGTTCAAAAACTTTCCTTTATCTTGGGTACTCCAATAAGCTAGCAAATCTCCTGAAGCAAGAAAATTGATATTTTTATCATACCAAGGCATTGAACTGAGAGAAAGGATTCATTAAGAAAACAATCATCGATTGGTGTGATATCAAATATCGAATTTGTTGTCACTCTTGATAAAAGATTTGCATCAACATTTTCGATGCCTTTTTCATCTGTGATTTCTTCCTGAGAATAAATCACTTACACATCTTCAGATTCATCAAACTCTATTTTACTCATGGTAGATTCAAATTGATTATAAATTAATTCATTAATAAGATCTACTTCCTGTGAATCATTATCATCTCCAGGTTGTTTGCAAATGTTGAAAATATTCATCTTCAATGTCATGTTTCCAAAAGATAAATTTATCTATCCATTCCTTCAATTAATCAATGCGTTAGAACTTGCAAGAAACGAACGTTCTAAAATAACAGGAAATGGATTACATGCTTCAATAGGTTGTGTGTTCAAGATAATAAAATTCACCGTGATAAGGGCAAGTATTAAGCACGTCTCGATACCTATCCCAACAGTGGTAAAAAGTTTCTCCTAGTTTTTAAGTGAAAGTAATGATTTGTCTTTTGAAAGAGTTTGTTCTATGAGATGGAAAAAACTTCTTTAAAAATTATTCTTGCATTTCATCCCAAGCACGAATGGATCCTGGTCTTAAATTTTGTAGCCATGTTTTAGCTTTATCTTTTAATGAAAAAGGAAAAAGCCTTAATCTAATGGTGTTCATGCTACAATTTGAGTCATTATACGTGTTACAAACCTCCTCAAATTCCTTTAAATGCAAGTATGAATTTTCCAAATCTAAGCCATGAAAATAAGGTAAAAGTTGAATAATTCCTGGTTTAAAATTAAAATGAGATGCATCAGGAGGGAAAACTATGCATGATGGTACACTTGTTCTTGTGGTATTCATGTGGTCTCTAAATGCTCTAACATAGTTATTCTCATTATTCTCATTAT